>NC_069508.1:219506620-219552764 GCF_027579735.1 Bombina bombina
ATTAATCCTATTTAAAGCTAAATACTTACCTGTAAAATAAACCCTAATATAGCTACAATATAAATAATAATTACATTGTAGCTATTTTAGGATTTATATTTATTTTACAGGCAACTTTGTATTTATTTTAACCAGGTACAATAGCTATTAAATAGTTAATAACTATTTAATAGCTACCTAGTTAAAATAATTGCAAAATTACCTGTAAAATAAATCCTAACCTAAGTTACAAATAAACCTAACACTACACTATCAATAAATTAATTAAATAAACTACCTACAATTATCTACAATTAAATCAACTAAACTAAATTACAAAAAATAAAAAAAGATTACAAGAATTTTAAACTAATTACACCTACTCTAAGCCCCCTTAAAAAATAACAAAGCCCCCCAAAATAAAAAATGCCCTACCCTATTCTAAAATAAAAAGTTTACAGCTCTTTTACCTTACCAGCCCTTAAAAGGGCCTTTTGTGGGGCATGCCCCAAAGAATTCAGCTCTTTTGCCTGTAAAAAAACATACAATACCCCCCCCAATATTACAACCCACATACCCCTAATCTAACCCAAACCCCCCTTAAAAAACCTAACACTAAGCCCCTGAAGATCTCCCTACCTTATCTTCACCACTCCGGGTATCACCGATCCGTCCAGAAGAGGCTCCGAAGTCTTCATCCTATCCGGCAAGAAGAGGTCCAGAAGAGGCTCCGAAGTCTTCATCCTATCCGGCAAGAAGAGGACATCCGGATCGGTAGACATGTTCATCCAGGCGGCGTCTTCTATCTTCATCCTTCCGGCGCAGAGCGGGACCATCTTGAAGCAGCCGAAGCGGATCCATCCTCTTCTTCCGGCGACTCCCGACGAATGAAGGTTCCTTTAAGGGACGTCATCCAAGATGGCGTCCCTCGAATTCCGATTGGCTGATAGGATTCTATCAGCCAATCGGAATTAAGGTAGGAAAAATCTGATCAGAACCGCCAATAGAATGCAAGCTCAATCTGATTGGATCAGCCAATCGGATTGAACTTGAATCTGATTGGCTGATTCAATCAGCCAATCCGATTTTTCCTACCTTAATTCCGATTGGCTGATAGAATCCTATCAGCCAATCTGAATTCGAGTTGTCGGCTGCTTCAAGATGGTCCCGCTCCGCGCCGGAAGGATGAAGATAGAAGACGCCGCCTGGATGAACATGTCTACCGGTCCGGATGTCCTCTTCTTGCCGGATAGGATGAAGACTTCGGAGCCTCTTCTGGACCTCTTCTTGCCGGATAGGATGTAGACTTCGGAGCCTCTTCTGGACGGATCGGTGATACCCGGCGTGGTGAAGATAAGGTAGGGAGATATTCAGGGGCTTAGTGTTAGGTTTTTTTAAGGGGGGTTTGGGTTAGATTAGGGGTATGTGGGTGGTGGGTTGTAATGTTGGGGGGGTATTGTATGTTTTTTTACAGGCAAAAGAGCTGAATTCTTTGGGGCATGCCCCGCAAAAGGCCCTTTTAAGGGCTGGTAAGGTAAAAGAGCTGTAAACTTTTTATTTTAGAATAGGGTAGGACATTTTTTTATTTTGGGGGGCTTTATTTTCTTTCATGTAATTAGCAAGAGTCCATGAGTTAGTGACGTATGGGATATACATTCCTACCAGGAGGGGCAAAGTTTCCCAAACCTCAGAATGCGTATAAATACACCCCTCACCACACCCACAATTCAGTTTTACAAACTTTGCCTCCCGTTGAGGTGGTGAAGTAAGTTTGTGCTAGATTCTACGTTGATATGCGCTTCGCAGCAGGCTGGAGCCCGGTTTTCCTTTCAGAGTGCAGTGAATGTCAGAGGGATGTGAAGAGAGTATTGCCTATTTGAATTCAATGGTCTCCTTCTACGGGATCTATTTCATAGGTTCTCTGTTATCGGTTGTAGAGATTCATCTCTTACCTCCCTTTTCAGATCGACGATATACTCTTATATACCATTACCTCTACTGATTCTCGTTTCAGTACTGGTTTGGCTATCTACTATATGTAGATGAGTGTCCTGGGGTAAGCTATGGTTGGGCACTTTATATATAAAGTTCTAAATATATGTCTTTAAACTTATATTTGCCATGATTCAGGATGATCAGTATTCCTTATTTCAGACAGTCAGTTTCATTATTTGGGATAATGCATATAAATGATCATTTTTTCTTACCTTAAAAATTGTTTTAATTGACTTTTTTCCCTGTGGGCTGTTAGGCTTGCGGGGGCTGAAAATGCTTCAATTTATTGCGTCATTTTTGGCGCAAAAATTTTTGTCATTTCCGGCGCCCTAATTGACGCCGGAAGTTGTTAGTGTTTGCGTAATTTTTTTGACGTTTTTGTGCCAAAAATGTCGGCGTCACCAGACATGACGTCATTCTTAGCGCCAAAAAATGTAGGCGTTGTACTTAGCGCCAATAATGTGGGCGTCATTTTTGGCGCCAAAAAATGTGGGCGTCATTCTTGTCTCCACCTTTTTTTCACATTATTTCAGTCTCATTTTTCATTGCTTCTGGTTGCTAGAGGCTTGTTCATTGGCATTTTTTCCCATTCCTGAAACTGTCATTTAAGGAATTTGATAAATTTTGCTTTATATGTTTTTTCTTTTACATATTGCAAGATGTCTCAAATTGACCCTGGATCAGAATCTACTTCTGGAAAGACGCTGCCTGATGCTGGTTCTACCAAAGTTAAGTGCATTTGTTGTAAACTCGTGGTAACTTTTCCTCCAGCTGTAGTTTGTGATGAATGTCATGATAAACTTGCTAATGCAGATAGTATTTCCATTAGTAATATTCCATTACCTGTTGTTCCCTCAACATCTAATGCTCAGGATGTTCCTGTTAATATAAAAGAATTTGTTTCTAAATCTATTAGGAAGGCTCTGTCTGTTATTCCTCCTTCCAGTAAACGTAAAAGGTCTTTTAAAGCTTCTCATATTTCAGATGAATTTTTAAATGACCGTCATCATTCTGACTTGTCTGTTTCTGATGAGGATTTATCTGGTTCAGAAGATTCTGTCTCGGATATTGACACTGATAAATCTTCATATTTATTTAAAATGGAATTTATTCGTTCTTTACTTAAAGAAGTTTTAATCGCATTAGATATGGAGGAGTCTAGTCCTCTTGATACTAAATCTACTAGGCGTTTAAATTCGTTTTTTAAACCTCCTATAATTATTCTAGAAGTTTTTCCTGTCCCTGATGCTATTTCTGAAGTAATTTCTAGGGGATGGAATAATCTGGGTACTTCATTTACTCCTTCTCAAAGGTTTAAGAAATTGTATCCTGTGCCATCTGACAGATTAGAGTTTTGGGACAAAATCCCTAAAGTTGATGGGGCTATCTCTACTCTTGCTAAACGTACTACTATTCCTACGGCGGATAGTACTTCCTTTAAGGATCCTTTTGATAGGAAGATTGAATCCTTCCTAAGGAAAGCTTATTTATGTTCAGGTAATCTTCTTAGACCTGCTATTTCTTTGGCTGATGTTGCTGCCGCTTCCATCTGGATCTAAAGATATTGAATCGTTATGTAAGGATACCAACATTCAAAATTGTAACTATAAGGACTATTCTGCCTTTTGTTCAGCAAGGGCATTATATGTCCACAATAGATTTACAGGATGCATATCTTCATATTCCGATTCATCCAGATCACTTTCAGTTTCTGAGATTCTCTTTTCTAGACAAGCATTACCAGCTTGTGGCCCTTCCGTTTGGCCTAGCAACAGCTCCAAGGATCTTTTCAAAGGTTCTTGGTGCCCTTCTATCTGTAATCCAAGAACAGGGTATTGCGGTATTTCCTTATTTGGACGATATCTTGGTACTTGCTCAGTCTTCACATTCTGCAGAATCTCATACGAATCGACTTGTCGTTTCTTCAAAGACATGGTTGGAGGATCAATTTACCAAAGAGTTCCTTGATTCCTCAGACAAGAGTAACCTTTTTAGGTTTCCAAATAGATTCAGTGTCCATGACCTTGTCTCTAACAGAAAAGGGACGTCTGAAATTGGTTTCAGCTTGTCGAAACCTTCAGTCTCAATCATTCCCTTCGGTAGCTTTGTGCATGGAAATTCTAGGTCTCATGACTGCTGCATCGGATGCGATCCCCTTTGCTCGTTTTCACATGCGACCTCTTCAGCTTTGTATGCTGAACCAGTGGTGCAGGGATTATACAAAGATATCACAATTAATATCCTTAAATCCAAATGTTTGACACTCTCTGACATGGTGGATAGATCACCATCGTTTAGTCCAAGGGGCTTCTTTTGTTCGTCCAACCTGGACTGTGATCTCAACAGATGCGAGTCTGACAGGTTGGGGAGCTGTATGGGGATCTCTGACAGCGCAGGGGGTCTGGGAATCTCAGGAGGCGAGATTACCAATCAACATTTTGGAAATCCGTGCGATTTTCAGAGCTCTTCAGTTTTGGCCTCTTCTGAAGAGAGAATCGTTCATTTGTTTTCAGACAGACAATGTCACAACCGTGGCATATGTCAATCATCAAGGGGGGGCTCACAGTCCTCAGGCTATGAAAGAAGTATCTCTGATACTTGTATGGGCGGAATCCAGCTCCTGTCTAATCTCTGCGGTTCACATCCCAGGTGTAGACAATTGTGAAGCGGATTATCTCAGTCGCCAGACGTTACATCCGGGCGAATGGTCTCTTCACCCTTCCGTTAAGACCAGACCTTCTATCTCAAGGCCCTTTTTTTCCATCAGGATCTCAAATCATTAAATTTGAATGTATGGAAATTGAACGCTTGATTCTTAGTCATAGAGGTTTCTCTGACTCAGTAATTAATACTATGTTACAGGCTCGTAAATCTGTGTCTAGGAAGATTTATTATCGAGTCTGGAAGACTTACATTTCTTGGTGTTCTTCTCATAAATTCTCCTGGCATTCTTTTAGAATTCCTAGAATTTTACAGTTTCTTCAGGATGATTTGGATAAAGGTTTGTCTGCAAGTTCTTTGAAAGGACAAATTTCTGCTCTTTCTGTTCTTTTTCACAGAAAGATTGCTAATCTTCCTGATATTCATTGTTTTGTACAGGCTTTGGTTCGTATAAAACCTGTCATTAAGTCAATTTCTCCTCCTTGGAGTCTTAATTTGGTTCTGAGGGCTTTACAAGCTCCTCCGTTTGAACCTATGCATTCTCTGGATATTAAATTACTTTCTTGGAAAGTTCTGTTCCTTTTGGCCATCTCTTCTGCTAGAAGAGTTTCTGAGTTATCTGCTCTTTCTTGTGAATCTCCTTTTCTGATTTTTCATCAGGATAAGGCGGTGTTGCGGACTTCATTTAAATTTTTACCTAAGGTTGTGAACTCTAACAACATTAGTAGAGAAATTTTTCTTCCTTCATTATGTCTTAATCCTAAGAATTCTCTGGAGAGATCTTTACATTCTTTGGATGTAGTAAGAGCTTTAAAATATTATGTTGAAGCTACTAAAGATTTTAGAAAGACTTCTAGTCTATTTGTTATCTTTTCTGGTTCCAGGAAAGGTCAGAAGGCCTCCGCCATTTCTTTGGCGTCTTGGTTAAAGTCTTTGATTCATCATGCTTATGTCGAGTCGGGTAAAACTCCGCCTCAAAGGATTACAGCTCATTCTACTAGGTGAGTTTCTACTTCCTGGGCGTTTAGGAATGAAGCTTCTGTTGATCAGATTTGCAAAGCAGCAACTTGGTCTTCTTTGCATACTTTTACTAAATTCTACCATTTTGATGTTTTCTCTTCTTCTGAAGCAGTTTTTGTTAGAAAAGTACTTCAGGCAGCTGTTTCAGTTTGATTCTTCTGCTTATAATTTCAGTTTTTTTATTATTAAGATTAAAACTTTTGTTTTGGGTTGTGGATTATTTTTCAGTGGAATTGGCTGTCTTTATTTTATCCCTCCCTCTCTAGTGACTCTTGCGTGGAAGTTCCACATCTTGGGTATTTATTATCCCATACGTCACTAGCTCATGGACTCTTGCTAATTACATGAAAGAAAACATAATTTATGTAAGAACTTACCTGATAAATTCATTTCTTTCATATTAGCAAGAGTCCATGAGGCCCACCCTTTTTGTGGTGGTTATGATTTTTTGTATAAAGCACAATTATTCCAATTCCTTATTTTTTTATGCTTTCGCTCCTTTCTTATCACCCCACTTCTTGGCTATTCGTTAAACTGAATTGTGGGTGTGGTGAGGGGTGTATTTATAGGCATTTTGAGGTTTGGGAAACTTTGCCCCTCCTGGTAGGAATGTATATCTCATGGACTCTTGCTAATATGAAAGAAATGAATTTATCAGGTAAGTTCTTACATAAATTATGTTTTTTTTAGGGGGCTTAGAGTAGGTGTAATTAGTTTAAAATTCTTGTAATCTTTTTTTATTTTTTTGTAATTTAGTGTTTGTTTTTTTTGTAATTTAGTTTAATTGATTTAATTGTAGATAATTGTAGATAGTTTAGTTAATTAATTTATTGATAGTGTAGTGTTAGGTTTAATTGTAACTTAGGTTAGGATTTATTTTCCAGGTAATTTCGTAATTATTTTAACTAGGTAGCTATTAAATAGTTATTAACTATTTAATAGCTATTGTACCTGGTTAAAATAAATACAAAGTTGCCTGTAAAATAAATATAAATCCTAAAATAGCTACAATATAATTATTCGTTATATTGTAGCTATATTAGCGTTTATTTTACAGGTAAGTATTTAGCTTTAAATAGGATTAATTTATTTAATAAGAGTTAATTTATGTTGTTAGATAAAAATTATATTTAACTTAGGGGGGTGTTAGGGTTAGACTTAGCTTTAGGGGTTAATACATTTATTATAGTAGCGGCGAGGACGGTCGGCAGATTAGGGGTTAATACTATTTATTATAGGGTTTTTGAAGCAGGAGTGAGGCGGTTTAGGGGTTAATACATTTATTATAGTGGCGGCGAGGTCCGGTCGGCAGATTAGGGGTTAATAAGTGTAGGTAAGGTAGCGGCGATGTTGGGGGGGGAGGGGGGCAGATTAGATTATGGGGTAATAAATATAATATAGGGGTCGGCAATGTTAGGGGCAGCAAATTAGGGGTACATAGGGATAATGTAGCTTGCGGCGGTGTGCGGCGGCACATTAGGGGTTAAAAAATTTTATTAGAGTGGCGGCGATGTGGGGGGACCTCGGTTTAGGGGTACATAGGTAGTTTATGGGTGTTAGTGTACTTTAGAGCACAGTAGTTAAGAGCTTTATGAACCGGCGTTAGCCCAGAAAGCTCTTAACTCCTGACTTTTTTCTGCGGCTGGGGTTTTGTCGTTAGAGTTCTAACGCTCACTTCAGCCAAGACTCTAAATACCAGCGTTAGAAAGATCCCATTGAAAAGATAGGATACGCAATTGACGTAAGGGGGTCTGCGGTATGGAAAAGTCGCGGCTGGAAAGTGAGCGTTAGACCCTTTCCTGACTGACTCTAAATACCAGCGGGCGGTAAAAACCAGCGTTGGGACCCCCTAACGCTGGTTTGGACGGCTAACGCAGAACTCTAAATCTAGGCGAGTGTGTATTAGGTGGATAGTACCCGTTATCTCCACTGGGAATCTTGATCAAAGAGCGGATGTCTTACCCTTTCGTGTTGTAGGTATATTACCCTTTTGATGTAACAGATTTTACCGATCTTTCTTGGAGTCGTTCTCCAGGCGAATTGTACTACGTGACTGTTGGCGTCTGACGTCACGGATTCTCGCCCATCTCATCGGGGCGATTTCTAGGAATCGCTGCTGGCTTTTTGCCAGTACATAAAGTTGGCAATAAAACTTGAAACCTGCACTTAGTGCTATGCACGCAGGTAATGAGCTGTACTGAATGTGTTTATCCTTTTCAGATTCCAGTTCAGATTTTTAGAAATAGTTAGACAATTAATAACCCGGGTTTTATAGAAACAAAGTCCATAGACCATACAGAGGTAAAAGTTGTGTGTAATTCACAAAAGTAATATCAATGCCACATGAATGACACGTTTTGCCCTTCTCAGGGCTTTATCAAGATGTTTGTGGCATGTAGTAGGCTTCTTTATAAACGGTCTCTTCAGTTATAATTGGTGGAGACATAATTGGCACTTATCCATTTCGGTTTTTTTAAGGTGGTATTTACTCATTCTCTTTAAGGTGGTATAGAGGATATCAATGGGGACTTATAGCATCTGCATCTTTATAGGTGGTATACATTCACCTTTTTAATATATATTCTAATCCAATCAATAAAGGTATACATTTAAATAAACATTTGTGATCAGTGATTTTATTCGTGATTTACATAAATATAGAAAGTTATTCTTCCTTTTTAGTGCATGTCATTAATTTAAATAAAAATAAAAATAATAAACTATTGTGCATATAGTGTTAATTCTATCTAAACCTAAAATACATAGAATTATTGTTATACAAATGCATATAAATGCTTTATTTGTGTTATTCAAACATAAATGGTGAGAGGTCTAGTTCTGAGTTAAGACCTCTTGGAAATAGAATGTCAAATTTATAAGTGAGTTCTGCTTCTTTTATGAGTAAAGTTTTTTTCTATAGTCCCCCCTCTCCAGTGATTTTTTGACTTTTGGATACCCCAATAGTGTAACTCATTTGTGTTACCATGGTGTACTTCTTTGAAGTGTTTGTATAGATGGGTATCTACTCTTTCTTTTTCTCTACTTAACAGGTGTTCTCTTATTCTATCCCTGAGACATCTTGGTCTCTCCAAAATAGAACAAATTGCAAGTGCATTTTAGTACATAAATCACGTTTTTTTGTGTACATCTAATCGTTTCCTTTATTTTGAAATCCTCAGCTGATAAGTTAATTTTGAGATTTTTTATTTTATGCAGGCGTTACATGTATAACATGGGAAGAAACCAGCTATTTTATCTCCCCTTATACCTATCTGATTGTGTGTATTAGTCTTATATCTTAATTCACTAGGGGCTAATATGGTTTTGAAATTTTTCGCTTTTCTGAAAATAAAGGTGGGTTTTGGTGCTAATTTTTCCCCTATGATGTTATCCTCCTTGAGAATGTGCCAGTGTTTATTGACTATCTTTTTGATCAAATTTAGAGTCTGCATTATTGTCTGTGATAAATGGTACTTTGATCTGTTCATCATTATCTCTTTCTTTAGTTTTATATTTCAATAAAGTATGGTATTAGCTTTTTGAATAGCCTTATCAATCTTTTCCTCTTGGTAGCCTCTTATATTAAATTTGTCTGCTAATAGGGTTATTTGATTTTCAAAATCTTCAATTCTGGAACAATTCTTTTTAATGCCTAGACTCTGACCAAATGGAATATTGTCTTTCCAAGCTTTGAGATGGCAACTATCCACATGTATCAGGTTGTTAAAGTCTACTGAAATGTTTTTTAGTCTCTAGTTTTTTTTATCTATTGCCATAATTTCTAAATCATGAAAGACCAGCTTCTCTTTACTCTGGGTGCATACAAATTTTAATCCACAATGTTCATTTCCTCAAACAACCCTGTTAGTTCCAGCTCGGATCCGCTCCATACTATCAATAGGTCATCTACATACCGTTTATAGAGTACGAGTCTTGCACCGAGATCGCCATCTCTGAGAAAAGTTTCTTCCCAGACTCCCATAAATAGGTTGGCGTAACTCGTTGCAAACCTCGTACCCATAGCTGTCCCCTCCACTTGTAGGAAAAATTTGCTGTTGAATGAAAAATAATTGTGTTCCAATATATATTTAATACTTTTAAGAATAAATTTCTTGTGTTCATCTTGCATCTCATCTTTATCTAAAAAATACTTAATCGCTTTTATTCCTTGCTTGTGGTTTATTACCGTATATAAGGATGACACATCACATGTTGCCAGGATCATGTCTTCCTCACATTCTATAGAATTTAAGATGTTCAAAACCTAAGTTGAATCTTTGAGATATGATTTTAGGTTATGTACATATGGTTGATGAAATCTATCTACATATTGAGATAGGTTGGCCGAAATAGAGTTAATCAAAAACAAACAATGTTCAGTCCAGCACTACAGCGGTCAGGAGTCTGCAAAGTCACTCAGGGGCCTCACTCCAAGCTCCAGCAATATATACAAGAATCCACAGGTAAGTGACAGCAGAATATACATTTATTAGAAGGCTTTACATAGAAACAGGTAGCGACATTTCGGAATAAACTTCCTTAATCATGCATACAAGTGAAATGATTTCTTTCATGTAATTGGCAAGAGTCCATGAGCTAGTGACATATGGGATATACAATCCAACCAGGAGGGGCAAAGTTTCCCAAACCTCAAAATGCCTATAAATACACCCCTCACCACACCCACAATTCAGTTTTACAAACGTTGCCTCCTATGGAGGTGGTGAAGTAAGTTTGTGCTAAGATTTCTACGTTGATATGCGCTTCTCAGCATTGTTGAAGCCCGATTCCTCTGAGTACAGCAAATGTCAGAGGGACGTGAAGGGAGTATCACCTATTGAATACGATTTCTCAAACGGCTGTCTTTTTCGTGGGTTCTTTGTTATCGGTCGTAGAGATTCATCTCCTACCTCCCTTTTCAGATCGACAATATACTCTCAATTTACCATTACCTCTACTAATAACTGTTTTAGTACTGGTTTGGCTATCTGCTATATGTGGATGGGTGTCTTTTGGTAAGTATGTTTTCATTACTTAAGACACTCTCAGCTATGGTTTGGCACTTTATGCAATTATATAAAGTTCTAAATATATGTATTGTACTTATATTTGCCATGAGTCAGGTTCATGTATTTCCTTCTGCAGACTGTCAGTTTCATATTTGGGAATGTAAACAATTTAAGAACTTTATTTCTTACCTGGGGTTTAGTCTTTTTTTCAATTTGACTACTTTTGCAATTGCGAGTGTTAGGCCCACGGGTGCGTCAAATGCTAGACTTTATTGCGTCATTTTTGGCGCAAACTTTTTTTGGCGCAAAAAAGTACATTTATGACGCAACTTCGTCATTTCTGGCGTCATACGTGACGCCGAGACCTTTCAAACGGCGGCGTCATTAGTGACGCAAGTGTGTCCTTTCCGGTCATTTTTTGCGCCAAAAAAGTTTACGTTATGTTGTGCGTCATACTTGGCGCCAAATTTTTTTCATTATTTCAATACCCCATTGATGTTTGCCTCCTGCTTTCTTCTCTATCAAGAGGCCTATGCTTTTGCATTTTTTCCCCTTCCTGAAACTGTCATTTAAGGAAATAGATAATTTTGCTTTATATGTTGTTTTTTCTCTTACATTGAGCAAGATGTCCCAATCTGATCCTGTCTCTGAAGTTTCTGCTGGAACATTGCTGCCTGACATTGGTTCTACCAAAGCTAAGTGCATTTGTTGTAAACTTGTTGAAATTATTCCACCGAATGTCATTTGTAATAGTTGTCATGATAATCTTTTACATGCAGATAGTGTTTCTATCAGCAATAGTACATTGCCAGTTGCAGTTCCTTCAACTTCTAATGTGCATGATATACCTGTAAATTTTAAAGAATTTGTTTCAGATTCTATTTTGAAGGCTTTGTCTGCATTTCCACCTTCTAATAAACGTAAAAGGTCTTTTAAAACTTCTCATTTAGCTGATGAAATTTCAAATGACCAACAACATAATAATTCATCCTCTTCTGATGAGGATCTATCTGAAACAGAAGATCCTTCCTCAGATATTGACACTGACAAATCTACTTATTTATTTAAAACAGAGTATATGCGTTCTTTATTAAAAGAAGTGTTAATTACTTTGGATATTGAGGTAACCAGTCCTATTGACGTTCAGTCTAATAAACGTTTAAATGCTGTTTTTAAACCTCCTGTGGTTTCCCCAGGTGTTTTTCCCATTCCTGAGGCTATTTCTGATATGATTTCTAGGGAATGGAATAAGCCAGGTACTTCCTTTATTCCTTCTTGAAGGTTTAAGAGATTGTATCCTTTACCAGCAAAATCTATAGAGTTTTGGGAAAAAATCCCCAAAGTTGATGGGGCTATTTCTACTCTTGCTAAACGTACCACTATTCCTATGGAAGATAGCACTTCCTTTAAGGATCCTTTAGATAGGAAGCTTGAATCTTATCTAAGGAAGGCCTATTTATATTCAGGTCATCTTCTCAGACCTGCTATTTCTTTGGGTGATGTTGCGGCTGCATCAACTTTCTGGTTGGAAAATTTAGCGCAACATGAATTGGATTCTGACATATCTAGCATTATTCGCTTACTGCAACATGCTAATCATTTTATTTGTGATGCCATTTTTGATATTATCAAAATTGATGTTAGATCAATGTCTTTAGCTGTATTAGCTAGAAGAGCTTTGTGGCTTAAATCTTGGAATGCTGATATGACATCTAAATCTAGATTACTATCTCTTTCTTTCCAAGGTAATAATTTATTTGGTTCTCAGTTGGATTCTATTATTTCAACTATCACTGGGGGAAAAGGAGTTTTTTTTGCCTCAGAATAAAAAACCTAAGGGTAAATCTAAGGCTTCTAATCGTTTTCGTTCCTTTCGTCAGAATAAGGAACAAAAACTCAATCCTTCCCACAAGGAATCTGCTTCCAATTGGAAGCCTTCCTCAAATTGGAATACATCCAAGCCATTTAGGAAACCAAAGTCAGCCCCTAAATCCGCATGAAGGTGCGGCCCTCATGCCAGCTCAGCTGGTAGGGGGCAGATTAAGGTTTTTCAAGGATCATTGGATTCAGAGCATTGTCTCTCAAGGGTATCGAATAGGATTCAAAATAAGACCTCCTGTGAGAAGATTTTTTTCTCTCACGCATCCCTGTAAATCCAGTAAAAGCTCAGGCTTTTCTGAAGTGTGTTTCAGACCTGGAGTCTTCAGGGGTAATCATGCCAGTTCCTCCTCAGGAACAAGGTTTGGGGTTTTATTCAAACCTATTCATTGTACCAAAGAGAGAAAATTTGTTCAGAATAGTTCTGGATCTAAAAAATTTGAATCGTTATGTAAGAGTACCAACTTTCAAGATGGTGACTATAAGGACTATTCTTCCTTTTGTTCAGCAAGGACATTCTATGTCCACAATTAGACTTGCAGGATGCATACCTTCATATTCCGATTCATTCAGAACACTTTCAGTTTCTGAGATTCTCTTTTCTAGACAAGCATTACCAATTTGTTGCTCTTCCATTTGGCCTAGCAACAGCTCCAAGAATCTTTTCAAAGGTTCTGGGTGCCCTACTATCTGTAGTCAGAGAACAGGGTATTGCGGTGTTTCCTTATTTGGACGATATCTTGGTACTAGCTCAGTCTTTACGTACTGCAGAATCTCACACAAATCAACTAGTGTTGTTTCTTTGGAAACATGGTTGGAGGATCAATTTACCAAAAAGTTTCTTGATTCATCAGACAAGGGTCACCTTTTTAGGCTTCCAGATAGATTCAGTGTCCATGACTCTGTCTCTAACAGACAAGAGACGTTTAAAATTGGTCGTAGCATGCAGGCACCTTCAGTCTCAGTCATTCCCTTCAGTGGCTATGTACATGGAAGTTTTAGGTCTCATGACTGCAGCATCGGACGCGATCCCCTTTGCTCGTTTTCACATGAGACCTCTACAGCTTTGTATGCTGAATCAATGGTGCAGGGATTATACAAAGATATCACAATTAATATCCTTGAATCCCAATGTACGACAATCTCTGACATGGTGGATATATCACCATCGTTTGGTTCAAGGGGCTTCTTTTGTTCGGCCAACCTGGACTGTGATCTCAACAGATGCAAGTCTTTCAGGTTGGGGAGCTGTTTGGGGATCTCTGACAGCACAAAGGGTTTGGAAATCTCAAGAGGCGAGATTACCAATAAATATTTTAGAACTCCGTGCAATTTTCAGGGCTTTTCAGTTCTGGCCTCTGCTAAAGAGAGAACCGTTCATTTGTTTTCAGACAGACAATATCACAACTGTGGCTTATGTCAGTCATCAGGGTGGGACTCACAGTCCCCAAGCTATGAAGGAAGTATCTCGGATACTTGCTTGGGCGGAATCCAGCTCCTGTCTAATCTCTTCGGTGCATAACCCAGGTGTAGACAATTGGGAGGCGGATTATCTCAGCCGTCAGACTTTACATCCAGGGGAGTGGTCCCTCCATCCAGATGTGTTTTCTCAGATTGTTCAGATGTGGGGTCTTCCAGAGATAGATCTCATGGCCTCTCATCTAAACAAGAAACTTCCCAGATACCTGTCCAGGTCCAGGGATGTTCTGGCGGAAGCAGTGGATGCGCTGAAACTTCCTTGGTGTTATCAACCTGCTTACATCTTCCCGCCTCTAGTTCTCCTTCCAAGAGTGATCTCCAAAATCATCATGGAGCAGTCTTTTGTGTTGCTGGTGGCTCCAGCATGGCCACACAGGTTTTGGTATGCGGATCTGGTTCGGATGCCCAGTTGCCCGCCTTGGCCACTTCCGTTACGGCCGGACCTACTATCTCGAGGTCAGTTTTTCCATCAGGATCTCAAATCATTAAATTTGCAGGTATGGAAATTGAACGCTTAGTTTTAAGTCATAGAGGGTTCTCTGACTCAGTGATTAATACTATGTTACAAGCTCGTTAATCTGTTTCTAGAAAGATTTATTATAGAGTTTGGAAGACTTACATTTCATGGTGTTCTTCCCATAAATTTTCCTGGCATTTGTTTAGAATTCCTAGAATTTTGCAGTTTCTTCAGGATGGTTTGGATAAGGGTTTGTCTGCAAGTTCCTTGAAAGGACAAATCTCCGCTCTTTCTGTTTTATTTCACAGAAAGATTGCTATACTTCCTGATATACACTGTTTTGTACAGGCTTTAGTTCGTATTAAGCCTGTCATTAAGTCAATTTCTCCTCCTTGGAGTCTTTGGTTCTGAAGGCTTTACAGGCTCCTCCATTTGAACCTATGCATTCTTTGGACATTAAACTACTTTCTTGGAAAGTGTTGTTCCTTTTGGCTATCTCTTCTGCTAGAAGAGTTTCTGAGCTATCTGCTGTTTCTTGCGAGTCTCCTTTTCTGATTTTTCATCAGGATAAGGCAGTTTTGCGGACTTCTTTTCAATTTTTACCTAAGGTTGTGAATTCTAACAACATTAGTAGAGAAATTGTTGTCCCTTCTTTATGTCCTAATCCTAAGAATTCTTTGGAGAGATCCTTACATTCTTTGGATGTGGTAAGAGCTTTGAAATATTATGTGGAAGCTACTAAAGATTTCAGGAAGACTTCCAGTCTATTTGTTTTATTTTCTGGTCCTAGGAAAGGTCAGAAAGCTTCTGCTATTTCCTTTGCTTGTTGGTTGAAACTTTTGATTCATCAAGCTTATTTGGAGTCGGGTCAAACCCCGCCTCAGAGAATTACTGCTCATTCTACTAGATCAGTCTCCACTTCGTGGGCTTTTATGAATGAAGCTTCAGTTGATCAGATTTGCAAAGCGGCAACTTGGTCCTCTTTGCATACATTTACTAAATTCTACCTTTTTCATGTTTTTGCTTCTTCGGAAGCAGTTTTTGGTAGAAAAGTTCTTTAGGCAGCTGTTTCAGTTTGATTCTTCTGCTTTTGATTTAAGTTTTTTCTTTCAAAGTGAAAATAAACTTATTTTTTTGTGTTGTGGATTATTTTTTCAGCGGAATATGGCTGTTTTTATTTTCTTCCCTCCCTCTCTAGTGACTCTTGAGTGGAAGACTCCACATCTTGGGTATTGATATCCCATATGTCACTAACTCATGGACTCTTGCCAATTACATGAAAGAAAACATAATTTCTGTAAGAATTTACCTGATAAATTCATTTCTTTCATATTGGCAAGAGTCCATGAGGCCCACCCTTTTTATGGTGGTTATGATTTTTTTGTATAAAGCACAATTATTTCCAAATTTCCTTTGTTGATGCTTTCTACTCCTTTCTTTATCACCCCACTGCTTGGCTATTCGTTAAACTGAATTGTGGGTGTGGTGAGGGGTGTATTTATAGGCATTTTGAGGTTTGGGAAACACTGCCCCTCTTGGTAGGATTGTATATCCCATATGTCACTAGCTCATGGACTCTTGCCAATATGAGAGAGAAAGAAATTAAATGAATTTATCTGGTAAATTCTTACATAAATTGTTTTTTTGCTACCTATTTCTGTTTGTATAACAGACTTTTCTAGAGCCAATATTAGCCTTAATCAGTTGTTTCCTTAAGCTCAAACCTTGTTTATAAGCTGGCGTAGGGGGAGATTGAAATTCTTTATTCTCAGGGTTACATTCAGTTAAAATAGGCGAATGCTTTTTGACGATTTTTTGTATATCAGCTGATTTTGAATTATATTCTGATACAAAAATGATACGGGGGTCATTTATTATCTTGTCATTCTTTCTTCTCAACATAGTTTCTCTAGATAGAGACCTAGCATATTGCAATTCTCTATCAATTAATGCAGGTGGGTAACCTCTATTTAAGAATCTGTTACCCATTTCTTTAAGTCTTAAATCTAGGACATCTTTATCAGAAACAATTCTGCGCGCTCTAAGGAATTGGCATCGGGGGAGGGCCCTGAGTAGGGAAGGAGGGTGGGCACTATTGAAATGAAGTAAGCTATTTCTATCTGTGTCTTTTCGGTATAGATCAACCAATAATGTATGCCCATTTTTAATAATCTTAGTGTCAAGAAATGAGATATTATCCTTACTCCATGTAAGTTTAAATTTAATACTACCCGTGGCACAGTTCAATTCATTGACAAAATCACATAGGGATCCAACATCGCCCCTCCAAACCCCAAAGATATCATCGATATAGCGCCACCAGCAGGCGCCATACCGACGAAATCCCGGGTTTGTATAAATAAATCTCTCTTCAAAAATATTCATAAAAATATTAGCATAATTAGGGGCGACGTTGGACCCCATTGCAGTTCCATGAGTTTGTAAGACATAATCGTCTTCGAACAGGAAATAGTTACAGTAAAGAATAAGTTCTAATAATTGGGATACAAAGTCAACATGTTTTAACATGTATGTGTGCAAGTTTTTCTAGTATAGAATATGCTTATACTTATACATTTAAATTATATAATTTGAAATAGCTTTGCTGAAGTATATAGTAACTTCGTTAATCTGTATTTTTGACTGTGGTTTCAATAAGTAGGTAAACAGTGTAATTATGGGTGTGTTTTATTTTTAACCAATAATGAGCAAGCACAAATCCTTTTTAAGGTGTGTTTCACACAGGTGCTGTATGATCTATGAATAAGGCTCTCTGCCGAAACGCGTAAGATCGCTTCCAGAGCCCATTGTTCACTACAAGATGGTTTGCTGTTATTGTTTTTAACAGCCCGTTGTGGAATAAATAAAGATTGAACTTTTTTACGGATACTTATGGTCCCTTCGTTCTTTTGCTCTTACAAAGTCAACATGTTGCTTTAAATATTTACTGTCAGAGCTTAGTACTGCTTTAACGGCACATATTCCACTTTCATGGGCTATTGAAGTGTAGAGGCTTTCTACATCTAAGCTAAACAGTATATATTTATCAGATTCTAATACCAATGTATCAACTTTTCTGAGGAAATCACTTGTAGAAAAGAGTTAGAGTTTTCAACATATGGTCTTAAAATTCGATCTAAATAAATAGATACATTGGTTAGAATTGAGTCTTCTAATAAATTTATATTCTGCTTTCACTTACCTTTCGAAATAGAGTTAATACCAGAGATTATTGGTCTCCCAGGAGGATTTATTAGGCACCTTGTGGATTTTAGGGAGGAAATAGAAAATTGGTATTTTTGGGAATCGTGGTGTTAAATATGCAAACTCTTTATCATTCAGAACCCCATGTTCTTTTCCTTCTTTTAGGATTTTATTCAATATTATAGTGAATCTGTTGGTGGGATTAGTTTGTAAAATTTTATAAGTGTTTTCATCATTTAGAAGTCTGTAAGCTTTGGTCATATACTTCTGTGTCCATTATTACGATCCTCCCTCCCTTGTCCGCTGGATTTATAGTAATGTGAGAATTTTTTTGTAATTGGCTTAATTTTTCTCTTTCTTTCTTATTCATGTTTGGATTCCTAATTCTGGGGGGATTGCATTTTTTTACTACTTTTAAAACTATTTTTTCAAAATTATCCAAATAATTGCCTTTGGCATGGGCAGGGTAAAAATCTTGATTTAAGTTTAAGATCAGTGTGATTGAAAATCTTTGTTTTCTCAGGTTGAGATAACGCTTGTCTTTCTAGGGGGCTTTTCATGAAGCACCTTTTGAGTGTTAAATTCCTTACAAATTTTTTGACATGGATATGGGTATTAAACTTGTTCATCCTTACTGTGGGGGCATATGATAGTCCTAGATTTAGTAATTTCTCTTGTTCTTTACTTAAATTTGCCTTGCTTAAATTAAAGATACCATTATTTTCTTTATTTCTCTTGCAAGGTGTATCCAGTCCACGGATTCATCCTTTACTTGTGGGATATTCTCATTCCCTACAGGAAGTGGCAAAGAGAGCACACAGCAGAGCTGTCCATATAGCTCCCCCTCTAGCTCCACCCCCCAGTCATTCTCTTTGCCGGCTATAAGCGCTAGGGTCTCTCTCGGGAGGGTAAAGTGAATGTGGTGTTAGAATTGTAGTTTTATTATCTTCAATCAAAATTTTATTTTAAATGGTACCGGTTTGTACTATTTACTCTCTAGATGAAAAGTGATGAAGATTTCTGCTGAGAGGAAAATGATTTTAGCATGTTGCAACTAAAATCCACTGCTGTTCCCACACAGGACTGAGGAATACCAGAAAACTTCAGTTGGGGGGAACAGTTTGCAGGGTGATCTGCAATAAGGTATGCTCAGTCATTTATTTCTAGACAAGACTGAGATAATGCTAGAAGAGACTGACAATATCCCCATGAGGGGAGGGTAAGCTATGTTCACAGACTTAGTAAGGAATTGAATGCTTACATAATAGGGCTAATATACTGGTTGACACTTATTAAGGGTAATCGATTATTTATCTACGGAAAAATCGTTTTGCAAGACACTTTGAAAGCCCTTTTGGGTTCTTTCTGGGGTTATTACCTACATGGCTGTTTTTTATTCACTTAGGAGTGATTTAGTAGGCCTCACAACTCCGGAGTAGAGTGGGAGGGGCCTAATTTTGCGCCTCAGATGCGCACATAGAATTGCAGAGAAGTTCATGCTGCTTCACATGGAGGGTCCTGCTGTTGTTTGAGGGCCTTAAAGAAGCTATATTCCCCCAAATCTGATCCCTAAGGTCAGGTTGGGCCACAGCAAGGCTGTGGCAAGGTGCTGTAGTAATTTTAACCGGGTGTTGGTTTAAGGCTGCTCCGGTTTGGGCATTAAGGGGTTAATCGTTCTGCAACTTGTGGTGCAATCTTATTAAGGCTTTAGGTACATACTGTGAAAATTTCAAAAGGATTGCTGCATTTTTCACTGTTTTGTAAAATTGTGTGCTCTTTTTATCTATTAAAGGCACAGTAACGGTTTTTCAAATTGTGTTTTTTATTTCATTAAAGTGATTTCCAAGCCTGTTTGTGTATACTACTAGTCTGTTAAACATGTCTGACACTAAGGAAAATCCTTGTTCAATGTATTTAGAAGCCATGGTGGAACCCCCTCTCAGAATGTGTCCCACTTGTACTGATATGTCTATAGACTTTATAGATCATATTGTTGCACTTAAGAATGTGGCCCAAGATGATTCTAAGACTGAAGGTAACGAGGGTAGCCCGTCTGCCTCTCCCCAAGTGTCACAACCAGTTACGCCCGCGCAAGCGACGCCTAGTACCTCTAGTGCGTCTAACCCTTTTACATTACAAGACTTAGCGGCAGTCATGGATAATTCTCTTACAGCCTTCTTATCTAAACTGCCCGTGTTACCTGCAAAGCGTGATAGCTCCGTTTTAAGAACAGATTATGAGCATTCTGACGCTTTGGTAGCCGTATCTGATATACCCTCACAACGCTCTGAAGTGGGAGCGAGGGATTTGATGGTGACTGCGATCCTTTGGTGATCCCAGAGAAATTGTGTAAAATGGACAAGTACCTAGAGGTCCCTGTTTACACGGATGCGTTTCCGGTCCCTAAGAGGATTGCGGATATCGTTACTTGGGAGTGGGATAGACCAGGTGTTCACTTTGTTCCCCCTCCTGTTTTTAAGAAAATGTTCCCCATATCTGACCCTGTGCGGGACTCGTGGCAGACGGTCCCTAAGGTGGAGGGGGCTGTTTCTTCACTTGCTAAACGCACAACCATACCAATTGAAGACAGTTGTGTTTTCAAAGACCCTATGGATAAGAAATTAGAGGGTTTACTTAAGAAAATTTTTGTTCAACAAGGTTTTCTTCTCCAGCCTATTGCCTGCATTATTCCTGTAACTACTGCAGCCGCTTTCTGGTTTGAGGCGCTGGAAGACTCGCTCCAGACGGAGACCTCATATGAGGAAATTATGGATAGAATTAAGGCTCTAAAGCTAGCTAATTCTTTTATCACTGACGCCGCTTTCCAAATAGCTAAGTTAGCGGCAAAGAATTCAGGTTTCGCCATTTTGGCGCGCAGGGCGCTATGGCTAAAGTCCTGGTCGGCCGATATGTCGTCTAAATCCAAGCTTTTGAACATCCCTTTAAAAGGAAAGACCCTCTTCGGCCTGAATTGAAAGAGATTATTTCAGATATCACCGGGGGAAAAGGCCATGCTCTCCCTCAGGACAAGTCCTTTAAGACAAAGAGCAAAGCTAATTTTCGTTCCTTTCGTAATTTCAGGAACGGCCCCGCTTCATCCTCTCCGGCTGCAAAGCAAGAGGGTAACGCTTCACAGCCCAAGGCAACTTGGAAAACTTACCAGGGCTGGAATAAGGGGAAACAGGCCAAAAAGCCTGCAGCTGCCACCAAGACAGCATGAAGGGGTAGCCCCCGATCCGGGACCGGATCTAGTAGGGGGCAGACTCTCTCTCTTTGCTCAGGCCTGGGCAAGAGATGTACACGATCCTTGGGCGTTAGATATTGTATCCCAGGGATATCTTCTAGAATTCAAGGGTTCTCCTCCAAGGGGGAGGTTCCACATTTCCCGTCTGGCCGAAAGAGGCGTTTTTACGCTGTGTAGAAGATCTACATACAGTGGGAGTGATCCAACCAGTTCCAATCGTGGAAAAAGGGCTGGGTTTTTACTCAAACCTGTTTGTGGTTCCCAAAAAAGAGGGAACTTTCAGACCCATCCTGGATCTAAAAATTCTAAACAGATTCCTCAGAGTCCCATCATTAAAAATGGAGACCATTCGGACAATCTTACCAATGATCCAGGAAGGTCAATATATGACTACCGTGGATCTAAAGGATGCATACCTACACATTCCTATCCACAAAGATCATCACCAGTTTCTCAGGTTCGCCTTTCTGGACAAGCATTACCAGTTTGTGGCTCTTCCTTTCGGCTTAGCCACTGCTCCCAGAATTTTCACAAAGGTGCTAGGGTCCCTTCTGGCGGTGCCAAGACCGCGGGGCATAGCAGTGGCGCCTTACCTAGACGACATTTTAATTCAGGCGCCGTCTTTCCAAAGAGCCAAGTCTCGCACAGAGATTGTATTGGCCTTTCTGAGGTCTCACGGGTGGAAGGTGAACATCAAAAAGAGTTCTCTTTCCCCTCTCACAAGGGTTCCCTTTCTAGGGACTCTAATAAACTCGGTAGAAATTAAAATATTTCTGACGGAGGTCAGAAAATTAAAACTCTTTACTACTTGCCAAGTTCTTCATTCCATTCCCCGGCCATCTGTGGCTCAGTGCATGGAGACAATCGGATTAATAGTAGCGGCAATGGACATAGTCCCTTTTGCTCGGATACACCTCAGACCACTGCAACTATGCATGCTCAAACAGTGGAATGGGGATTATGCAGATTTGTCTCCTCAAATTCATTTGGACCAGGAGACCAGAGATTCTCTTCTCTGGTGGTTGTCTCAGGACCACCTGTCTCAGGGAATATGTTTCCGCAGGCCAGAGTGGGTCATTGTAACGACCGACGCCAGTCTGTTAGGCTGGGGTGCGGTCTGGGACTCCCTGAAAGCTTCAGGGCTTATGGTCTTGGGAAGAAACACTTCTCCCGATAAACATTCTGGAAGTAAGGGCGATATTCAACGCTCTTCAGGCATGGCCTCAACTAGCTGCGGCCAAATTCATCAGATTTCTGTCGGACAACATCACGACTGTAGCTTACATCAATCATCAGGGGGGAACAAAGAGTTCCCTAGCGATGACGGAAGTAACCAAAATAATCAGATGGGCGGAGGACCACTCCTGCCATCTCAGCAATTCACATCCCAGGAGTAGACAACTGCGATGCAGATTTTCGAAGTCGTCAGACTTTTCACCCGGGGAGTGGGAACTCCACCCGGAGGTATTTGCTCAGCTGACTATGGGGCACTCCAGAATTGGATCTGATGGCGTTCCCGTCAGAACGCCAAACTTCCTCTCTACGGGTCCAGGTCCTGGGACCCCAAGGCAGTATTGATAGATGCTCTAGCAGCGCCTTGGTCCTTCAATCTGGCTTATGTTTTTCCACCGTTTCCTCTCCTCCCGCGTCTGGTCGCCAGAATCAAGCAGGAGAAGGCTTCGGTGATTCTGATAGCGCCTGCGTGGCTACGCAGGACTTGGTATGCAGACCTAGTGGACATGTCATCTGTCCCACCATGGACACTGCCAATGCGGCAGGATCTTCTAATACAGGGTCCGTTCAAGCATCCAAATTTAGTTTCTCTACGTCTGACTGCTTGGAGATTGAACGCTTAATTCTATCAAAGCGTGGGTTCTCTGAGTCAGTTATAGATACTCTGATTCAGGCTAGGAAGCCTGTTACCAGGAAAATCTACCATAAGATATGGCGGAAATATCTTTGTTGGTGTGAATCCAAAGGTTACTCATGGAGTAAGATTAGGATTCCCAGGATATTCGGGGGTAGTTATCAAGCCGTCAACCTCAAATACGCTGGAATTACGCAGCGTATTTGTGGCGAGGCTGATTCGCCTTAGTTATCAAAGGCTCGAGACCGGCTAAAGTAGAATTTAGTGACGTAAGCTTCGATCCGCCGGACTCAGTCCGACACAGATCGATTCTTACGTCACTCCAGATGTTCCGCACACAAGTGCGGCACATTCTCACTACTTTTGCTAGTTATCAAATGACTAGCGGGTACGCTCGGCACTTTTACGGCCCAGCGTACCTGGTTTCCAAACCGCCACCCCTGGAGGCGGCGGATCCCATAGGAATCAATGGGAGTCTGACCATAGCGAAAGTACAAGTTCGCTGCTGACAGACATCCCATTGATTTCTATGGGAGCTGTCTGCACCTAACACCCCAACATGTACCCCGAGTCTAAACACCACTAATCTGCCCCCCTACACCGCCGCAACTAAATAACGTTATTACCCCCTAAACCGCCACTCCCGGAGCCCACCGCAAGCTACTCTATACATATTAACCCCTTAACCGCCGCTCCCGGAGCCCACCGCAACTATAATAAATGTATTAACCCCTAAACCGCCGCTCCCTGAACCCACCGCAACCTATATTAAATGTATTAACCCCTATCCTGCCCCCCCTACACCGTCGCCACCTATAATACATTTATTAACCCCTAATCTGCCCCCCCCACACCGTCGCCACCTTTAATAAATTTATTAACCCCTAATCTGCCCCCCTACACCGTCGCCACCTATAATAAATTTATTAACCCTTATCCTGCCCCCCACTACGCCGCCGCCACTGTAATAAAATTATTAACCCCTAAACCTAAGTCTAACCCTAACGCCCCCCTAACTTAAATATTAATTAAATAAATCTAAATAATATTTTTATTATTAACTAAATTAATCCTATTTAAAACTAAATACTTACCTTTAAAATAAACCCTAATATAGCTACAATATAAATAATAATTATATTCTAGCTATCTTAGGATTTATTTTTATTTTACAGGCAACTTTCAATTTATTTTAACTAGGTACAATAGCTATTAAATAGTTATTAACTATTTAATAGCTTACCTAGCTAAAATAAACTGAAATTTACCTGTAAAATAAATCCTAACCTAAGTTATAATTACACCTAATACTACACTATACTTTAATAAATTATTCCTATTTAAAATTAAATACTTACCTGTAAAATAAACCCTAAGATAGCTACAATATAAATAATAATTATATTGTAGCTATCTTAGGATTTATATTTATTTTACAGGTAACTTTGTATTGATTTTAGCTAGGTAGAATAGTTATTAAATAGTTATTAACTATTTAATAACTACCTAGCTAAAAGAAATACAAAATTACCTGTAAAATAAATCCTAACCTAAGTTACAATTAAACCTAATACTACACTATCATTAAATTAAATAAACTACTTACAAATAACTACAATTAAATACAATTAAATACAATTACATGAACTAACTAAAGTACAAAAAATAAAAAAAGCTAAATTACAAAAAATAAGTTACAAACATTTTAAAAATATTACAACAATTTTAAGCTAATTACACCTAATCTAAGCCCCCTAATAAAATAACAAACCCCCCCAAAATAAAAAAATGCCCTACCCTATTCTAAATTAAATAAAGTTCAAAGCTCTTTTACCTTACCAGCCCTTAAAAGGGCCATTTGTGGGGGCATGCCCCAAAAAGTTCAGCTCTTTTGCCTGTAAAAGAAAAATACAACCCCCCCAACATTAAAACCCACCACCCACATACCCCTAATCTAACCCAAACCCCCCTTACAAAAACCTAACACTAATCCCCTGAAGATCATCCTACCTTTAGTCGTCTTCACTCAGCCGAGCAGCGATGGAACCGAAGTGGACATCCGGAGCGGAAGAAGTTAATCCTCCAAGCGGCGCTGAAGAAATCTTCCATCTGATGAAGTCATCATCCAGGCGGCGATGAAGAAGTCTTCGATCCGGGCGATGTCATCTTCAAAGAGGCGCTGAAGAGGTCTTCTATCCGGGCGATGTCATCTTCCAAGCCGGGTCTTGAATCTTTCTCCCGCCGACGCGGAACCTCCTTCTTCACCGACGGACTACGACGAATGAAGGCTCCTTTAAGGGACGTCATCCAAGATGGCGTCCCCTCAATTCCGATTGGCTGATAGGATTCTATCAGCCAATCGGAATTAAGATAGGAGAAATCTGATTGGCTGATGGAATCAGCCAATCAGATTGAGCTCGCATTCTATTGGCTGATCGGAACAGCCAATAGAATGCGAGCTCAATCTGATTGGCTGATTCCATCAGCCAATCAGATTTTTCCTATCTTAATTCCGTTTGGCTGATAGAATCCTATCAGCCAATCGGAATTGAGGGGACGCCATCTTGGATGACGTCTCTTAAAGGAGCCTTCATTCGTCGTAGTCCGTCGGCGAAGAAGGAGGTTCCGCGTCGGCGGGAGGAAGATTCAAGACCCGGCTTGGAAGATGACATTGCCCGGATAGAAGACCTCTTCAGCGCCTCTTTGAAGATGACATCCCCCGGATAGAAGACCGCTTCAGCGCCTCTTTGAAGATGACATCGTCCGGATCGAAGACTTCTTCATCCCCGCCTGGATGATGACTTCATCGGATGGAAGATTTCTTCAGCGCCGCTTGGAGGATTAACTTCTTCCTCTCCGAATGTCCACTTCGGTTCCATCGCTGCTCGGCTGAGTGAAGACGACTAAAGGTAGGATTATCTTCAGGGGATTAGTGTTAGGTTTTTGTAAGGGGGGTTTGGGTTAGATTAGGGGTATGTGGGTGGTGGGTTTTAATGTTGGGGGGGGTTGTATTTTTCTTTTACAGGCAAAAGAGCTGAACTTTTTGGGGCATGCCCCCACAAATGGCCCTTTTAAGGGCTGGTAAGGTCAAAGAGCTTTGAACTTTATTTAATTTAGAATAGGGTAGGGCATTTTTTTATTTTGGGGGGGTTTGTTATTTTATTAGGGGGCTTAGATTAGGTGTAATTAGCTTAAAATTGTTGTAATATTTTTAAAATGTTTAACTTATTTTTTTATTTTTTGTAACTTAGCTTTTTTTATTTTTTGTACTTTAGTTAGTTTATGTAATTGTATTTAATTGTAGTTATTTGTAGGTAGTTTATTTAATTAATTTAATGATAGTGTAGTATTAGGTTTAATTGTAACTTAGGTTAGGATTTATTTTACAGGTAATTTTGTATTTCTTTTAGCTAGGTAGTTATTAAATAGTTAATAACTATTTAATAACTATTCTACCTAGCTAAAATAAATACAAAGTTACCTGTAAAATAAATATAAATCCTAAGATAGCTACAATATAATTATTATTTATATTGTAGCTATCTTAGGGTTTATTTTACAGGTAAGTATTTAGTTTTAAATAGGAATAATTTATTAAAGTATAGTGTAGTGTTAGGTGTAATTATATCTTAGGTTAGGATTTATTTTACAGGTAAATTTCAGTTTATTTTAGCTAGGTAAGCTATTAAATAGTTAATAACTATTTAATAGCTATTGTACCTAGTTAAAATAAATTGAAAGTTGCCTGTAAAATAAAAATAAATCCTAAGATAGCTAGAATATAATTATTATTTATATTGTAGCTATATTATGGTTTATTTTAAAGGTAAGTATTTAGTTTTAAATAGGATTAATTTAGTTAATAATAGAAATATTTAGATTTATTTAATTAATATTTAAGTTAGGGGGGCGTTAGGGTTAGGGTTAGACTTAGGTTTAGGGGTTAATAATTTTATTACAGTGGCGGAGGTGTAGTGGGGGGCAGGATAGGGGTTAATAAATTTATTATAGGTGACGACGGTGTAGGGGGGGCAGGATAGGGGTTAATAAATTTATTATAGGTGACGACGGTGTAGGGGGGGCAGGATAGGGGTTAATAATTTTATTATAGAGGGCGACGGTGTAGGGGGGGCAGGATAGGGGTTACTAGGTATACTGTAGGTGGCAGCGGTGTCCGGGAGCGGCGGTTTAGGGGTTAATACATTTATAAGAGTTGCGGCAGGGTCTAGGAGCGGCGGTTTAGGGGTTAATACATTTATAAGAGTTGCGGCAGGGTCTAGGAGCGGCGGTTTAGGGGTTAGTAACTTTGAGTTGCGGGAGGCTCCGGGGGCGCCAGTATAGGGATAGAACAGTGTAGTTTAGTGTGGGTGCTTAGTGACAGGCTAGCAATAAAGCTGGGAAAAAGCCGAAGGGCAGCGAGATCGGATGAGTGATAACTCTCACAGTCCGCTGCTCATCGCCCCGCGGCTTTTTGACAGCTTTTTTTGATAACTTAGGCGAACGTATTCAAGGTCCGCGGCGGCGAAGGTAGGCGGGCGTATTGGGCCGGCGAAGTCAGAAAAGTAGACGGCTTGATAACTACCCCCCTGACCTTTCTCCAAGAAGGATTGGAGAAAGGATTGTCAGCTAGTTCCTTAAAAGGACAAATATCGTTCAAGCGTTTGCTCAGGCTTTAGTCAGAATTAAGCCTGTCTATAAACCTGTGGCTCCGCCATGGAGTTTGAATCTAGTTCTTTCAGTTCTTCAAGGGGTTCCGTTTGAACCTTTACATTCCATAGATATTAAGTTGTTATCTTGGAAAGTTTTGTTTTTGGTAGCTATCTCTTCTGCTCGAAGAGTTTCAGAATTATCTGCCTTACAGTGTGATTCACCTTACCTGGTGTTCCACGCAGATAAGGTAGTTTTGCGTACCAAGCCTGGTTTTCTTCCTAAAGTTGTTACTAACAAGAATATTAACCAGGAAATAGTTGTTCCTTCTCTGTGTCCTAATCCATCTTCGAAAAAGGAACGTCTTTTACACAATCTTGATGTAGTTCGTGCTTTAAAGTTCTATTTACAAGCAACTAAGGATTTCAGACAATCATCTTCCTTGTTTGTGATCTATTCTGGTAAGAGGAGAGGTCAGAAAGCGACTGATACCTCTCTTTCCTTTTGGCTGAAAAGCATCATCCGTTTGGCCTATGAGACTGCTGGCCAGCAGCCTCCTGAAAGAATTACTGCTCATTCTACCAGAGCAGTGGCTTCCACATGGGCTTTCAAAAATGAGGCTTCTGTTGAACAGATTTGTAAGGCAGCGACTTCACTGCATACTTTTGCCAAATTTTACAAATTCGATACTTTTGCTTCTTTGGAGGCTATTTTTGGGAGAAAGGTTTTGCAAGCAGTGCTGCCTTCCGTTTAAGGTACCTGTCTTGTTCCCTCCCTTCATCCGTGTCCTAAAGCTTTGGTATTGGTATCCCACAAGTAAAGGATGAATCCGTGGACTGGATACACCTTGCAAGAGAAAACAGAATTTATACTTACCTGATAAATTACTTTCTCTTGCGGTGTATCCAGTCCACGGCCTGCCCTGGCATTTAAGTCAGGTAACATTTTTTTGTTTAAACTACAGTCACCACTGCACCCTATGGTTTCTCCTTTTTCTTCCTAACCTTTGGTCGAATGACTGGGGGGTGGAGCTAGAGGGGGAGCTATATGAACAGCTCTGCTGTGTGCTCTCTTTGCCACTTCCTGTAGGGAATGAGAATATCCCACAAGTAAAGGATGAATCCGTGGACTGGATACACCGCAAGAGAAAGTAATTTATCAGGTAAGCATAAATTCTGTTTTATCTCCATCTTTTTGCTTCGTTTAGTGGTTCCTCCTCTCTTTCCTCTAGACCTCTTTTTCGTCTTTGTAACTGGTCTGAATCTGATCTTAGTGTTTTTCTTGAGACCAAAAGATGTCTCAGGGATAGAATAAGAGAACACCTGTTAAGTATAGAAAAAGAAAGAGTAGATACCCATTTATACAAACACTTCAAATAAGTACACCATGGTAACACAAATGAGTTACACTATTGGGGTATCCAAAAAGTCAAAAATCACTGGAGAGGGGGGAATATAGAAAAAACTTTACTCATAAAAGAAGCAGAACTCATTTATAAATTTGACATTCTATTTCCAAGAGGTCTTAACTCAGAACTAGACCTCTCACCATTTCTTTCATGTAATTGGCAAGAGCTAGTGACATATGGGATATACAATCCTACCAGGAGGGGCAAAGTTTCCCAAACCTCAAACTGCCTATAAATACACCCCTCACCACACCCACAATTCAGTTTTACAAACTTTGCCTCCTATGGAGGTGGTGAAGTAAGTTTGTGCTAAGATTTCTACGTTGATATGCGCTTCTCAGCATTGTTGAAGCCCGATTCCTCTCAGAGTACAGCGAATGTCAGAGGGACGTGAAGGGAGTATCACTTATTGAATACGATGATTTCCCTAACGGGGGTCTATTTCATGGGTTCTCTGTTATAGGTCGTAGAGATTCATCTCCTACCTCCCTTTTCAGATCGACGATATACTCTGTTTACCATTACCTCTACTAATAACTGTTTTAGTACTGGTTTGGCTATCTGCTATATGTGGATGGGTGTCTTTTGGTAAGTATGTTTTTATTACTTAAGACACTCTCAGCTATGGTTTGGCACTTTATGCAATTATATAAAGTTCTAAATATATGTATTGTACTTATATTTGCCATGAGTCAGGTTCATGTATTTCCTTCTGCAGACTGTCAGTTTCATATTTGGGAATATAAACACTTTAAGAATTTTATTTCTTACCTGGGGTTTAGTCTTTTTTTCAATTTGACTACGTTTTTGCAATTGCGGGTGTTAGGCCCGCGGGTGCGTCAAATGCTAGACTTTATTGCGTCATTTTTGGCGCAAACTTTTTTTGACGCAACTTTGTCATTTCCGGCGTCATACGTGACGCCGAGACCTTTCAAACGGCGGCGTCATTAGTGACGCAAGTGTGTCATTTACGGTCATTTTTTTCATTATTTTAATACCCCATTGATGTTTGCCTCCTGCTTTCTTCTCTATCAAGAGGCCTATGCTTTTGCATTTTTTCCAATTCCTGAAACTGTCATTTAAGGAAATAGATCATTTTGCTTTATATGTTGTTTTTTCTCTTACATTGAGCAAGATGTCCCAATCTGATCCTGTCTCTGAAGTTTCTGCTGGAACATTGCTGCCTGACATCGGTTCTACCAAAGCGAAGTGCATTTGTTGTAAAATTGTAGAAATTATTCTGCCGAATGTCATTTGTAATAGTTGTCATGATAAACTTTTACATGCAGATAGAGTATCCATCATTAATAGTACATTGCCAGTTGCAGTTCCTTCAACTTCTAATGTGCATGATATACCTGTAAATTTTAAAGAATTTGTTTCTGATTCTATTATGAAGGCTTTGTCTGCTTATCCACCTTCTAATAAACTTAAAAGGTCTTTTAAAACTTCTCATTTAGCTGATGAAATTTCAAATGACCAACAACATAATAATTCATCCTCTTCTGATGAGGATCTATCTGAAACAGAAGATCCTTCCTCAGATATTGACACTGACAAATCTACTTATTTATTTAAAATAGAGTATATGCGTTCTTTATTAAAAGAAGTGTTAATTACTTTGGATATTGAGGTAACCAGTCCTATTGACCTTCAGTCTAATAAACGTTTAAATGCTGTTTTTAAACCTCCTGTGGTTTCCCCAGTCTATAGAGTTTTGGGAAAACATCCCCAAAGTTGATGGGGCTATTTCTACTCTTGCTAAACGTACCACTATTCCTATGGAAGATAGCACTTCCTTTAAGGATCCTTTAGATAGGAAGCTTGAATCTTATCTAAGGAAGGCCGATTTATATTCAGGTCATCTTCTCAGACCTGCTATTTCTTTGGGTGATGTTGCGGCTGCATCAACTTTCTGGTTGGAAAATTTAGCGCAACGTGAATTGGATTTTGACATATCTAGCATTGTTCGCAACATGCTAATCATTTTATTTGTGATGCCATTTTTGATATTATCAAAATTGATGTTAGATCCATGTCTTTAGCTGTATTAGCTAGAAGAGCTTTGTGGCTTAAATCTTGGAATGCTGATATGACATCTAAATCTAGATTACTATCTCTTTCTTTCCAAGGTAATAATTTATTTGGTTCTCAGTTGGATTCTATTATTTCAACTATCACTGGAGGAAAAGGAGTTTTTTTGCCTCAGGATAAAAAAACCTAAGGGTAAATCTAAGGCTTCTAACCGTTTTCGTTCCTTTCGTCAGAATAAGGAACAAAAACTCAATCCTCCTCCCAAGGAATCTGCTTCCAGTTGGAAGCCTTCCTCAAATTGGAATAAATCCAAGCCATTTAGGAAACCAAAGTCTGCCCCTAAGTCCGCATGAAGGTGCGGCCCTCATTCCAGCTCAGCTGGTAGGGGGCAGATTAAGGGTTCTTTCATGTAATTAGCAAGAGTCCATGAGCTAGTGACGTATGGGATATACATTCCTACCAGGAGGGGCAAAGTTTCCCAAACCTCAAAATGCCTATAAATACACCCCTCACCACACCCACAAATCAGTTTTACAAACTTTGCCTCCTATGGAGGTGGTGAAGTAATTTTGTGCTAGATTCTACGTTGATATGCGCTCCGCAGCAGGTTGGAGCCCGGTTTTCCTCTCAGCGTGCAGTGAATGTCAGAGGGATGTGAGGAGAGTATTGCCTATTTGAATTCAATGATCTCCTTCTACGGGGTCTATTTCATAGGTTCTCTGTTATCGGTCGTAGAGATTCATCTCTTACCTCCCTTTTCAGATCGACGATATACTCTTATTTATATACCATTACCTCTGCTGATTTTCGTTTCAGTACTGGTTTGGCTTTCTACAACATGTAGATGAGTGTCCTGGGGTAAGTAAATCTTATTTTCTGTGACACTCTAAGCTATGGTTGGGCACTTTTGTATAAAGTTCTAAATATATGTATTCAAACATTTATTTGCCTTGACTCAGGATGTTCAACATTCCTTATTTCAGACAGTCAGTTTCATATTTGGGATAATGCATATGAATAAATCTTTTTTTTTTTTTTTCTTACCTTAAAAATTTGACTTTTTCCCTGTGGGCTGTTAGGCTTGCGGGGGCTGAAAATGCTTCATTTTATTGCGTCATTCTTGGCGCGGACTTTTTTGGCGCAAAATTTTTTTTTCTGTTTCCGGCGTCATACGTGTCGCCGGAAGTTGTCATTTTGACGTTCTTTTGCGCCAAAAGTTGTCATTTTGACGTTCTTTTGCGCCAAAAGTGTCGGCGTTCCGGATGTGGCGTCATTTTTTGGCGCCAAATAATGTGGGCGTCATTTTTGGCGCTAAAAAAATATGGGCGTCACTATTGATCCACATTATTTAAGTCTCATTTTTTATTGCTTCTGGTTGCTAGAAGCTTGTTCACTGGCATTTTTTTCCCATTCCTGAAACTCATTTAAGGAATTTGATCAATTTTGCTTTATATGTTGTTTTTTCTATTACATATTGCAAGATGTCCCACGTTGAAACTGAGTCAGAAGATACTTCTGGAAAATCGCTGCCTGGGGCTGGAGCTACCAAAGCTATGTGTATCTACTGTAAACTTATGGTATCTGTTCCTCCAGCTGTTGTTTGTACTGTTTTGTCATGACAAACTGTTAATGCAGATAATATTTCCTTTAGTACTGTTACATTACCTGTTGCTGTTCTGTCAACATCTAATACTCCGTGTTCCTGATAACATAAGAGATTTTGTTTCTAAATCCATTAAGAAGGCTATGTCTGTTATTCCTCCTTCTAGTAAACGTAAAAAGTCTTTTAAAACTTCTCATTTTTCAGATGAATTTTTAAATGAACATCATCATTCTGATTCTGATAATGGTTCTTCTGGTTCAGAGGATTCTGTCTCAGAGGTTGATGCTGATAAATCTTCATATTTATTTAAAATGAAATTTATTCGTTCTTTACTTAAAGAAGTCCTAATTGCATTAGAAATTGAGGATTCTGGTCCTCTTGATACTAAATCTAAATGTTTAGATAAGGTTTTTAAATCTCCTGTAGTTATTCCAGAAGTTTTTCCTGTCCCTAGTGCTATTTCTGAAGTAATTTCCAGGGAATGGAATAATTTGGGTAATTCATTTACTCCTTCTAAACGTTTTAAGCAATTATATCCTGTGCCATCTGACAGATTAGAGTTTAGGGACAAAATCCCTAAAGTTGATGGGGCTGCCTCTACTCTTGTTAAGCGTACTACTATTCCTACGGCAGATGGTACTTCCTTAAGGATCCTTTAGATAGGAAAATTGAATCCTTTCTAAGAAAAGCTTACTTGTGTTCAGGTAATCTTCTTAGACCTGCTATATCTTTAGCGGATGTTGCTGCAGCTTCATCTTTTGGTTAGAAGCTTTAGCGCAACAAGTAACAGATCATAATTCTCATAGCATTTTTATTCTTCAACATGCTAATAATTTTATTTGTAATGCCATCTTTGATATCATTAGAGTTGATGTCAGGTATATGTCTCTAGCTATTTTAGCTAGAAGAGCTTTATGGCTTAAGACTTGGAATGCTGTTATGTCTTCTAAGTCTACTCTGCTTTCCCTTTCTTTCCAGGGTAATAATCGTTTTCGTTCCTTTTGTCACAACAAGGAACAAAAACCTGATCCTTCATCCTCAGGAGCGGTATCAGTTTGGAAACCATCTCCAGTCTGGAATAAATCCAAGCCTTTTAGAAAGTCAAAGCCAGCTCCTAAGTCCACATGAAGGTGCGGCCCTCATTCCAGCTCAGCTGGTAGGGGGCAGATTACGTTTTTTCTAAGAAATTTGGATCAATTCCGTTCACAATCTTTGGATTCAGAACATTGTTTCAGAAGGGTACAGAATTGGCTTCAAGATAAGGCCTCCTGCAAAGAGATTTTTTCTTTCCCGTGTCCCAGTAAACCCAGCGAAGGCTCAAGCATTTCTGAAATGTGTTTCAGATCTAGAGTTGACTGGAGTAATTTTGCCAGTTCCAGTTCTGGAACAGGGACTGGGGTTTTATTCAAATCTCTTCATTGTACCAAAGAAGGAAAATTCCTTCAGACCAGTTCTGGATCTAAAAATATTGAATCGTTATGTAAGGATACCAACATTCAAAATGTTAACTGTAAGGACTATCCTGCCTTTTGTTAAACAAGGGCATTATATGTCTACTATAGATTTACAGGATGCATATCTGCATATTCAGATTCATCCAGATCACTATCAGTTTCTGAGATTCTCTTTCCTAGACAAGCATTACCAGTTTGTGGCTCTGCCGTTTGGCCTAGCTACAGCTCCAAGAATTTTTACGAAGGTTCTCGGTGCCCTTCTGTCTGTAATCAGAGAACAGGGTATTGTGGTATTCCTTATTTGGACGATATCTTGGTACTTGCTCAGTCTTCACATTTAGCAGAATCTCATTTGAATCGACTTGTGTTGTTTCTTCAACATCATGGTTGGAGGATCAATTTACCAAAAAGTTAATTGATTCCTCAGACTTAGGTCACCTTTTTAGGTTTTCAGATAGATTCAATTTCCATGACTCTATCTTTGATAGACATGAGACGTCTAAAGTTGATATCAGCTTGTCGAAACCTTCAGTCACAATCTTTCCCTTCGGTAGCCTTATGCATGGAAATTCTAGGTCTTATGACTGCGGCATCGGACGCGATCCCCTTTGCTTGTTTTCACATGCGGCCTCTTCAGCTCTGTATGCTGAACCAGTGGTGCAGGGATTACACAAAGATATCTCAATTAATATCTTTAAAACCGAATGTACAACACTCTCTGACGTGGTGGACAGATCACCATCGTTTAGTTCAGGGGGCTTCTTTTGTTCTTCCGACCTGGACTGTAATTTCAACAGATGCAAGTCCTACAGGTTGGGGAGCTGTGTGGGGGTCTCTGGCAGCACAAGGGGTTTGGGAATCTCAGGAGGTGAGATTACCGATCAATATTTTGGAACTCTGTGCAATTTTCAGAGCTCTTCAGTCTTGGCCTCTTCTAAAGAGAGAATCGTTCATTTGTTTTCAGACAGACAATGTCACAACTGTGGCATACATCAATCATCAAGGAGGGACTCACAGTCCTCTGGCTATGAAAGAAGTATCTCGAATTCTGGTATGGGCGGAATCCAGCTCCTGTCTAGTTTCTGCGGTTCATATCCCAGGTATAGACAATTGGGAAGCGGATTATCTCAGTCGCCACACGTTTCATCTGGGCGAATGGTCTCTTCTCCCAGAGGTATTTCTTCAGATTGTTCAAATATGGGGTCTTCCAGAAATAGATCTGATGGCTTCTCATCTAAACAAGAAACTTCCCAGGTATCTGTCCAGATCCAGGGATCCTCAAGCGGAAGCAGTGGATGCGTTGTCACTTCCTTGGAAGTATCATCCTGTCTATATCTTTCCGCCTCTAGTTCTTCTTCCAAGAGTAATCTCCAAGATTCTGAAGGAATGCTCATTTGTTCTGCTGGTGGCTCCAGCATGGGCTCTCAGGTTTTTGGTATGCGGATCCTGTCCGGATGGCCTCTTGCCAACCGTGGACTCTTCCGTTAAGACCAGACCTTCTGTCACAAGGTCCTTTTTTCCCATCAGGATCTCAAATCCTTAAATTTAAAGGTATGGAGATTGAACGCTTGATTCTTAGTCAAAGAGGTTTCTCTGACTCTGTGATTAATACTATGTTACAGGCTCGTAAATCCGTATCTAGGGAGATATATTATAGAGTCTGGAAGACTTATATTTCTTGGTGTCTTTCTCATCATTTTTCCTGGCATTCTTTTAGAATTCCTAGAATTTTACAGTTTCTTCAGGATGGTTTGGATAAAGGTTTGTCTGCAAGTTCCTTGAAAAGACAAATCTCTGCTCTTTCTGTTCTTTTTCACAGAAAGATTGTTAATCTTCCTGATATTCATTGTTTTGTACAAGCTTTGGTTCGTATAAAACCTGTCATTAAGTCAATTTCTCCTCCTTGGAGTTTGAATTTGGTTCTGGGGGCTCTTCAAGCTCCTCCGTTTGAACCTATGCATTCTTTGGACATTAAATTACTTTCTTGAAAAGTTTTGTTCCTTTTGGCCATCTCTTCTGCCAGAAGAGTTTCTGAATTATCTGCTCTTCTGTTTTTTCATCAGGATAAGGCGGTGTTGCGAACTTCTTTTCAATTTTTACCTAAGGTTGTGAATTCTAACAACATTAGTAGAGAAATTGTGGTTCCTTCATTATGTCCTAATCCTAAGAATTCTAAGGAGAAATCATTGCTTTCTTTGGATGTAGTTAGAGCTTTGAAATATTATGTTGAAGCTACTAAGAATTTCCGAAAGACTTCTAGTCTATTTGTTATCTTTTCCGGTTCTAGGAAAGGTCAGAAGGCTTCTGCCATTTCTTTGGCATCTTGGTTGAAATCTTTAATTCATCATGCTTATGTCGAGTCGGGTAAAACTCCGCCTCAAAGGATTACAGCTCATTCTACTAGGTCAGTTTCTACTTCCTGGGCGTTTAGGAATGAAGCTTCGGTTGTTCAGATTTGCAAAGCAGCAACTTGGTCTTCTTTGCATACTTTTACTAAATTCTACCATTTTGATGTGTTTTCTTCTTCTGAAGCAGTTTTTGGTAGAAAAGTACTTCAGGCAGCTGTTTCAGTTTGATTCTTCTGCTTATAATTTCAGTTTTTTTCATTATAAGTTTTAAACTTTGTTTGGGTGTGGATTATTTTCAGCGGAATTGGCTGTCTTTATTTTATCCCTCCCTCTCTAGTGACTCTTGCGTGGAAGATCCACATCTTGGGTAGTCATTATCCCATACGTCACTAGCTCATGGACTCTTGCTAATTACATGAAAGAAAACATAATTTATGTAAGAACTTACCTGATAAATTCATTTCTTTCATATTAGCAAGAGTCCATGAGACCCACCCTTTTTTGTGGTGGTTATGATTTTTTTGTATAAAGCACAATTATTCCAATTCCTTATATTTATGCTTCGCACTTTTTTCTTATCACCCCACTTCTTGGCTATTCGTTAAACTGATTTGTGGGTGTGGTGAGGGGTGTATTTATAGGCATTTTGAGGTTTGGGAAACTTTGCCCCTCCTGGTAGGAATGTATATCCCATACGTCACTAGCTCATGGACTCTTGCTAATATGAAAGAAATGAATTTATCAGGTAAGTTCTTACATAAATTATGTTATTCCGATTCATCCAGATCACTTTCAGTTTCTGAGATTCTCTTTTTTAGACAAGCATTACCAGTTTGTGGCCCTTCCGTTTGGCCTAGCAACAGCTCCAAGGATCTTTTCAAAGGTTCTCGGTGCCCTTCTCTCTGTAATCAGAGAACAGGGTATTGCGGTATTTCCTTATTTGGACGATATCTTGGTACTTGCTCAGTCTTCACATTCTGCAGAATCTACTTGTGTCATTTCTTCAAAGACATGGTTGGAGGATCAATTTACCAAAGGGTTCGTTGATTCCTCAGACAAAGGTAGCCTTTTTGGGTTTTCAAATAGATTCAGTGTCCATGACCTTGTCTCTAACAGAAAAGAGACGTCTGAAATTGGTTTCAGCCTGTCGAAACCTTCAGTCTCAATCATTCCCTTCAGTAGCTTTATGCATGGAAATTCTAGGTCTCATGACTGCTGCATCGGACGCGATCCCTTTTGCTCGTTTTCACATGCGACCTCTTCAGCTTTGTATGCTGAACCAATGGTGCAGGGATTATACAAAGATATCACAATTAATATCCTTAAATCCCAATGTACGACACTCTCTGACGTGGTGGATAGATCACCATCGTTTAGTCCAAGGGGCTTCTTTTGTTCGTCCAACCTGGACTGTGATCTCAACAGATGCGAGTCTGTCAGGTTGGGGAGCTGTATAGGGATCTCTGACGGCGCAGGGGGTTTGGGATACTCAGGAGGCGAGATTACCGATAAACATTTTTGAACTCCGTGCGATTTTCAGAGCTCTTCAGTTCTGGCCTCTTCTGAAGAGAGAATCGTCTATTTGTTTTCAGACAGACAATGTCACAACCGTGGCATATGTCAATCATCAGGGTGGGACTCGCAGTCCTCAGGCTATGAAAGAAGTATCTCGGATACTTGTATGGGCGGAATCCAGCTCCTGTCTAATCTCTGCGGTTCACATCCCAGGTGTAGACAATTGGGAAGCGGATTATCTCAGTCGCCAGACGTTACATCCGGGCGAATGGTCCCTTCACCCAGAGGTATTTCTTCAGATTGTTCAAATCTGGGGACTTCCAGAAATAGATCTGATGGCCTCTCATCTAAACAAGAAACTTCCCAGGTATCTGTCCAGATCCAGGGATCCTCAGGCGGAGGCAGTGGACGCGTTGTCGCTTCCTTGGAATTATCATCCTTTCTATATCTTTCCGCCTCTAGTTCTTCTTCCAAAAGTGATTTCCAAAATTCTAATGGAGCGTTCGTTTGTACTGCTGGTGGCTCCAGCATGGCCTCACAGGTTTTGGTATGCGGATCTCATTCGGATGGCCAGTTGCCAACCGTGGACTCTTCCGTTAAGACCAGACCTTCTATCTCAAGGCCCTTTTTTCCATCAGGATCTCAAATCATTAAATTTGAAGGTATGGAAATTGAACGCTTGATTCTTAGTCATAGAGGTTTCTCTGACTCAGTAATTAATACTATATTACAGGCTCGTAAATCTGTGTCTAGGAAGATTTATTATCGAGTCTGGAAGACTTATATTTCTTGGTGTTCTTCTCATAAATTCTCCTGGCATTCTTTTAGAATTCCTAGAATTTTACAGTTTCTTCAGGATGGTTTGGATAAAGGTTTGTCTGCAAGTTCCTTGAAAGGACAAATCTCTGCTCTCTGTGTTCTTTTTCACAGAAAGATTGCTAATCTTCCTGATATTCATTGTTTTGTACAGGCTTTGGTTCGCATCAAACCTGTCATTAATTCAATCTCTCCTCCTTGGAGTCTTAATTTGGTTCTGAGGGCTTTACAAGCTCCTCAGTTTGAACCTATGCATTCTCTGGACATTAAATTACTTTCTTGGAAAGTTTTGTTCCTTTTGGCCATCTCTTCTGCTAGAAGAGTTTGAGTTATCTGCTCTTTCTTGTGAATCTCCTTTTCTGATTTTTCATCAGGATAAGGCAGTGTTGCAGACTTCATTTAAATTTTTACCTAAGGTTGTGAATTCTAACAACATTAGTAGAGAAATTGTTGTTCCTTCATTGTGTCCTAATCCTAAGAATTCAAAGGAGAGATCTTTACATTCTTTGGATGTAGTAAGAGCTTTAAAATATTATGTTGAAGCTACTAAAGATTTTAGAAAGACTTCTAGTCTATTTGTTATCTTTTCTGGGTCCAGAAAAGGTCAGAAGGCCTCCGCCATTTCTTTGGCGTCTTGGTTAAAGTCTTTGATTCATCATGCTTATGTAGAGTCGGGTAAATCCCCGCCTCAGAGAATTACGGCTCATTCTACTAGGTCAGTTTCTACTTCCTGGGCGTTTAGGAATGAAGCTTCTGTTGATCAGATTTGCAAAGCAGCTACTTGGTCTTCTTTGCATACTTTTACTAAATTCTACCATTTTGATGTGTTTTCTTCTTCTGAAGCAGTTTTTGGTAGAAAGTACTTCAGGCAGCAGTTTGATTCTTCTGCTTATATTTTCAGTTTTTTTCATTATTGAGATTAAAACTTTTGATTTGGGTTGTGGATTATTATTTTTCAGCGGAATTGGCTGTCTTTATTTTATCCCTCCCTCTCTAGTGACTCTTGCGTAAAAAGTTACGTCACTAGCTCATGGACTCTTGCTAATTACATGAAAGAAAACATAATTTATGTAAGAACTTACCTGATAAATTCATTTCTTTCATATTAGCAAGAGTCCATGAGGCCCACCCTTTTTTTGTGGTGGTTATGATTTTTTTTTGTATAAAGCACAATTATTCCAATTCCTTAATTTGATGCTTTCGCTCCTTTTTTATCACCCCACTTCTTGGCTATTCGTTAAACTGAGTTGTGGGTGTGGTGAGGGGTGTATTTGTAGGCATTTTAAGGTTTGGGAAACTTTGCCCCTCCTGGTAGGAATGTATATCCCATACGTCACTAGCTCATGGACTCTTGCTAATATGAAAGAAATGAATTTATCAGGTAAGTTCTTACATAAATTATGTTTTTTCAAGGATTTTGTAGTGACCTTTCGGTTCCCCTTCGGTTCTTCTTTGCCTTATCCCTTGGTGAGGGACCGCCTGTTGGCTGACGATGTCTCCTGGAGGACTGTTGGCTCGGTTGAGTCTGATTTTGCGGTCTCTAGCTAGGCTTCTAGTGGGTCAGTGCCCTTGGGGCCTTTCCTTTTCAACGTTTTCTCGGCTTCGGACGAAGCAGGGTTTTTTGTTGGGTAGTGGTTTCTGGCTTGTTGCCCTCAGAATGGGCTGCTTTTTGTACCCTCCCGTTTTAGCATTCAGTGTCCTCTTTAGCTTGGGAATTGTTTTCCCAAAAGTAATGAATGCAGCTGTGGACTCTTTCCAATTAGGAAGAAAAATATAAATTATGCTTACCTGATAATTTCCTTTTCTTCCGTTGGAAAGAGTCCACACCTCCACACCCTTTTTCTAGGTGGGGCGTCTTTTTATTCTTCTGGCACCTTTTTTTCACCCTGATATTTCTTCTACTGTTCCTTGTTCCTCTGCAGAATGACTTGGGGATGAGGGAAGTGGGAGGAGTATTTAAGCCTTTGGCTGGGGTGTCTGCCTCCTCCTGGTGGCCAGGTTCTTATTTCCCAAAAGTAATGAATGCAGCTGTGGACTCTTTCCATCGGAACAAAAGGAAATTATCAGGTTAGCAGAATTTTTGTTATTTCTGGTTTGGTGGATTATAGGACTTTTTCTGTTAAATTATTTCTTTGCCAAATGATCCTTTTGATCAAGCTACTATGAAAGCTATTATGTTAATTTATTGTAAACTTTTATTAAACACATTGATAGTCTGTGTAGCTGTATACCTTCTTATTATATATGGTGCTGATGTTTTACAGTTGTCTTTCTGTATTTTTATATGCAATGTATGGCTCTATCTTGGGTATGTTAGATTATGTCTATATTTGTCAGCTATCCTATTGGACCCCTCCCCCTTTGCAAAGCATTGAATGGCTTTAGATAGTCGTTGCAGTGACAAATTTAGAGGGTTGGATACGCCCTGGTTCCTTTGTTTGATTGGGTGTTACGCCGTGATAATTTCTCTTGAGCGTCTTTGACACGCCCCTTAGAGAGGTTCATTTGAACATCGATGCGTTACCATCGATACATTTACACATGACGGTCAGTTTACTCTGCGCGTAGTATCAAGGTTGAATATACGATTTTCATAGATCAGTGCATATTGATTGGTTATCATTGGTTTAGAAGTTAGTATTTCTAGTATGGCACAACCACGCTTCCTTTTAATGACATGTTATTGTATATACCACTTGGATTGGGGTAACATAGAATCAATGTTTGGAGTCGAGGAACACCCACGTCTACTTTTATGTTGATTAACTCAGACCACACTAAGTTGTATGATTACCATGGCTACACACTAATGCTGGTAAAAGGACTTATAGATAGACTGGCGTTTTTATTTTTCTTCTACAAGATACGAGTCCACGGATTTCATCCTTACTTGTGGGATATTATCCTCCTGCTAAAAGGAAGTGGCAAAGAGCACCACAGCAGAGCTGTATATATAGCTCCTCCCTTCCCCTCCACCCCCAGTCATTCTCTTTGCCTGTGTTATACTAGGAAGAGGTAAAGTGAGGTGTTAGTTTTAGTTTCTTTAATCAAGAAGTTTTTTATTTTAAATGGTACCGGTGAGTACTATTTTCCTCAGGGGGATATGGAAGAAGATTTCTGCCCTGAGGTTGATGATTTTAGCAGCTGTAACTAAGATCCATGTTAGTTCCCATAAGACTTCTGAAGGTAACACAAGAGACATCTTCAGTGTGGAGAACGGTTTCATGCTACAAGCAGCATTGAGGTATGTGCAGCCCTTTATTTCTGAGGAGACTTGATATATCAGAACTGGCTGGCATTTATTTCCCTGTTAGGGAATGGGGTAAGCAGTAGACCTGTTAAACAGAGGGGTGTTACTGGAGACCTATGTTTTATTTTTCTGTTGACACAACCATTATAATGGGCATTATATAAGACACTGGGAGAGGCAGAAACTGTTGATCGTTTTTTTGTTTGCACTGAATAACCGGTGTGGCTATACTGGTATGTTGTTTGGGGTTTTATATGTTCCACTTAGTTTTGCTTAAAACCGCTTCTCCATGCGGTTGTTTTAGGCCTACTCGAACATCGGCCCTTATGGGCGGGGCTTAGTTTTGCGCGCTCAGATGCACACTTCCTTCTGGCTGAGAAGCAGCAAGCATTAACTCCGGGTTGATCCTAGACAGTGATTCTCTTGTCCGGATTGTTGGCGAGTCATTTTAAAGTACCCTGGGGGCAGGTAGGCGGTGCAGGGGGTATTTTTGTAAAAATTGACATTTTTGTGATTTAAATTACTTTTAGAGGTTAATTTCTCCCCTTACTCTTGGGGTGCAATAATTTTTTGAGCCATTAATGAGTTAGTTAATTTCTCTTGTAAGGTGTATCCAGTCCACGGATTCATCCATTACTTGTGGGATATTCTCCTTCCCAACAGGAAGCTGCAAGAGGATCACCCACAGCAGAGCTGTCTATATAGCTCCTCCCCTAACTGCCACCCCCAGTCATTCTCTTGCAGCTCTCGACAAGGGAAGTAGCTAGAGAGATGTGGTGCATTAATGTAGTTTATCTTCAATCAAAAGTTTATTATTTTCAAATGGTACCGGAGTTGTACTATTTTAGCCTCAGGCAGAAAGTTGAAGAAGAGTCTGCCTGTGGTTTTTGATGATCTTAGCGGTTTGTAACTAAGATCCACTGCTGTTCTCACACATAACTGAAGAGATGGGTAACTTCAGCTGGGGGAATAGCGTGCAGGGTCTCCTGCTCTGAGGTATGTGCAGTTTTAAATTTTTCTAGAGAGATGATAAGCTAGAAAATGCTGACAATACCGGATTTATTTAAGGTAAGCCTGATTACAGTGATTTAATAACGACTGGTATCATGCTTGCTGTAAAGGGTAATATTTTTGTTATTTACTCCCATTACTGAATAGATATAACGTTTGCTTGAGGTATATAAACGTTTATTACATATTGGTGATAAAACTTTATTCTTGGGCCCAGTTTTTCCACATGGCTGACTAGATTTTGCCTAGGGATAGTTTTTTAAGGCCCTCTCACTGTGAGTACAGGTTGGGAGGGGCCTATTTTCACGCCTAAATTGCGCAGTAGTTTTTCCAGCTTGAGACATCCAGCTTTCCTGAAGGAGTCCCCTGAACATATAGGACCTCTCTAAAGGGTTTTTGTGCCTTCCAAAGTCGTTGTATGGGCAGGTAGGGCCACAGCAGAGCTGTGGCAGTTGGTTGTGACTGTTTAAAAACGTTTATATAGTTTTTTTGATCCGGTTTTGAAACTAAGGGGTTAATCATCCATTTGCAAGTGGGTGCAATGCTATTTCAGTCTATTATACACACTGTAAAAATTTCGTAAAATTTACTGCTTTTTTCACTGTTTTGCAGTTTCTGTGATTGGTTTTTTCTCTTAAAGGCACAGTACCGTTTTTATTTTTTGCTTGTTCACAGTTATTAAAGTGTTTTCCAAGCTTGCTGGTCTCATTACTAGTCTGTTTAAACATGTCTGACTTAGAGGAAACTCATTGTTCATTATGTTTAGAAGCCATTGTGGAACCCCCTCTTAGAATGTGTACCAAATGCACTGATTTTAATATAGATTACAAAGACCATATTCTAGCTTTAAAAAATTATCACCAGAAGAAATTGACAAGGAGGAAGTTATGCCGTCTAACTCTCCCCACGTGTCAGAACCTATAAATCCCGCTCAGGGGACGCCAAGTACATCTAGCGCGCCCATTGCGTATACCTTGCAAGACATGGCGGCGGTTATGAATCATACCCTTACAGAGGTATTATCTAAACTGCCAGGATTGCAAGGAAAGCGAGACAGCTCTGGGACTAGAAATAAATACAGAGCTCTCTTACGCTTTAGTGGCTATGTCTGATACACCCTCACAATGTACTGAAGCTGAAACAGGGGAGCTTCAATCTGTGGGTGATTTTTCTGATTCAGGGAAGATACTTCAACCTGATTCTGATATGTCTACATTTAAATTTAAGCTTGAGCACCTCCGCGTATTGCTCAGGGAGGTCTTAGCAACTCTGGACGACTGTGACACTATTGTAGTCCCAGAGAAATTATGTAGATTGGATAAATACTATGCAGTACCTACTTACACTGATGTTTTTCCAATCCCTAAAAGGTTTTCTGAAATTATTACTAAGGAATGGGATAGACCAGGTGTACCGTTCTCTCCCCCTCCTGTTTTTAAAAAGATGTTTCCTATAGACGTCGCTACACGGGACTTATGGCAGACGGTCCCTAAGGTGGAGGGAGCAGTTTCTACTCTAGCTAAGCGTACCACTATCCCTGTCGAGGACAGTTGTGCTTTTCTAGATCCAATGGATAAAAAATTAGAGGGTTACCTTAAGAAAATTTTTATTCAACAAGGTTTTATTCTCCAGCCTCTTGCATACATTGCCTCAGTCACTGCTGCTGCGGTTTTCTGGTTTGAGTCTCTAGAGGAGGCTCTACAGGTTGAAACCCCGTTGGAAGATATTATTGACAAGCTTAAGGCTCTTAAGATAGCCAATTCATTTGTTTCTGACGCCGTTGTTCATTTAACCAAGCTAACGGCTAAAAATTCAGGTTTTGCTATTCAGGCGCCTAGGGCGCTATGGCTTAAATCCTTGTCAGTTGACGTGACTTCAAAGTCTAAACTTCTCAACATTTCCTTCAAAGGACAGACCCTATTCGGGCCTGGACTGAAGGAGATCATTTCTGACATCACTGGAGGAAAAGGTCACGCCCTTCCTCAAGATAGGTCCAACAAATTAAGGACCAAACAGTCTAGTTTTCGGCCCTTTCGAAACTTCAAGAGTGGCGCAGCTTCAACTTCCTCTAACACAAAACAAGATTGAACTTTTGCCCAGTCTAAGCCGGTCTGGAGACCTAACCAGGCTTGGAACAAGGGGAAACAGGCCAAAAAGCCTGCTGCTGCCTCTAAGACAGCATGAAGGAGCAGCCCCCGATCCGGAAACGGATCTAGTAGGGGGCAGACTCTCTCTCTTCGCCCAGGCTTGGGCAAGAGATGTCCAGGATCCCTGGGCATTGGAAATTGTGTCCAAAGGTTATCTTCTGGAATTCAAAACCTTTCCCCTAAAAGGGAGATTTCATCTCTCACTTTTATCTGCAAACCAGATAAAGAGAGAGGCATTCTTACATTGTGTTCAAGACCTCCTAGTTATGGGAGTGATCCACCCAGTTCCGCAGGAGGAACAGGGACAGGGCTTCTATTCAAATCTGTTTGTTGTTCCCAAAAAAGAGGGAACATTCAGACCAATCTTAGATCTCAAGATCTTAAACAAATTTCTCAGAGCCCCATCCTTCAAGATGGAGACTATTCGAACCATCCTTCCTATGATCCAGGAGGGTCAATATATGACTACCGTAGACTTAACCCTTTAAGGACACAGCTTTCAGTTTGCTCAATTGTTTTATGACGGAAAAATTCTGTCATATGTCCTTAAGAGGTTAAAGGATGCTTATCTTCACATCCCGATACACAAAGATCATCATCATTTTCTCAGGTTTGCCTTTCTAGACAGGCACTACCAGTTTGTGGATCGGGTTGGCCACGGCACCAAGAATCTTTACAAAGGTTCTAGGGTCCCTTCTAGCGGTCCTAAGGCCGCGGGGTATAGCAGTAGCCCCTTACTTAGACGACATTCTGATACAGGCGTCGACTTTTCAAATTGCCAGGTCCCACACGGACATTGTTCTGGCATTTCTGAGGTCCCATGGGTGGAAGGTGAACGAAGGAAAGAGTTCTCTATTGCCTCTAACAAAAGTTTCATTCCTAGGGACTCTGATAGATTCGGTAGAAATGAAGATTTACCTAACGAAGGCCAGATTGTTAAAACTTCTAGACTCTTGCCGTGTTCTTTATTCCACTTCTCATCCTTCAGTGGCTCAGTGTATGGAAGTTATCGGTTTAATGGTAGCGGCAATGGACATAGTACCGTTTGCCCGCCTACATCTCAGACCGCTGCAACTTTGCATGCTCAGTCAGTGGAATGGGGATTACACAGATTTGTT
>NC_069508.1:219552864-219570364 GCF_027579735.1 Bombina bombina
AGGCAGTGGTTCCTTCTGTTTAATGTTCCTGCCTTGTCCCTCCCTTCATCCGTGTACTTTGCTTTGGTATCTGGATATATCATAAGTAATGGATGACCTGTGGGACTGACTACACTTAACAAGAGAAAACATAAATTTATGCTTACCTGATAAATTTATTTCTCTTGTAGTGTAGTCAGTCCACGGCCCGCCCTGTCTTTAATGCAGATCTACATTTTTAATTAAACTCCAGTCACCACTGCACCTATGGGTTCTCCTTTCTCGTCTGCTTTGTCGAATGACTGAATATGACATGTGAGGGGAGGAGCTATATAGCAGCTCTGCTTGGGTGAATCCTCTTGCAGCTTCCTGTTAGGAAGAGATATATTCCATAAGTAATGGATGACCCGTGGACTGACTACACTACAAGAGAAATAAATTTATCAGGTAAGCATAAATTATGTTTTTCGCCTCCCCATATTTTAAATTTAAATATATATACAGGTAGCCCTCAGTTTATGCCGGGGTTAGGTTCCAGAAGGAATGGTTGTAAATCGAAACCGTTGTAAATTGAAACCCAGTTTATAATGTACGTCAAAGGGAAGTGAGGGAGTTAGGTTCCAGGCCCCTCTCAAAATTGTCATAAGCAACACCTAATACATTATTTATTTTTACAGCTTTGAAATGAAGACTTTAAATGCTAAACAGCATTATAAACCTAATACAGAATCACACCACAACAGAGACTTTACTTGCATTTTTCTGCAAACAGTTCTTTCTATGCATTCCAATCTGGACTGATTTATAGACAGGAAGATATTGTTCCTTTGAAATCTGCCTCGATAGCTCAGGTCTGGTTAAACTGATTATTTTAGCTTGCTCTGGCTTTGCCTGCAACACAAGATGACAGCAGCTCCACTACTGGCTATTTTAATCAATGCACTGCTTCTCAATGCTTTGCAATAGCAGTCACATGACTGGAAAAAAAGGTTATTCTGAAACGGTGTAAATTGAACCGTTGTAAACCGAGGGCCACCTGTGTGTATGTATGTGTGTGTATATATATATATATATTTTTATATATATATATATATATATATATATATATATATAAAAACATATATAACATATATAACATATACACATAGACCTGACTCATGGCAAATATAAGTAAAATACATATATTTAAAACTTTATATTAAACATAAAGCGGACAAACTATAGCTGAGAGTGTCTTAAATGATGATACATACTTACCAAAAGATACCGCATCCACATATAGCAGATAGCCAAACAGTACTGAAAACTATCAGCAGAGGTAATGGTATAATAACAGTATATCGTCAATTTGAAAAGGGAGGTAGGAGGATGAATCCCTACGACCGATAACAGAGAACCCTGAAAAGATTTCCCTGCAAGGAAAACCATAAATCAATAGGCGATACTCTCTTCACAGCCCTCTGACAAACACTGTAAATCATAAAAATCAAGCACAAACTTACTTCACCACCTCCACGGAGGCAAAGTTTGTAAAACTGAATTGTGGGTGTGGTGAGGGGTGTATTTATAGGCATTTTGAGGTTTGGGAAACTTTGCCCCTCTTGGTAGGATTGTATATCCCATACGTCACTAGCTCATGAACTCTTGCCAATTACATGAAAGAAATATATATTAGGGTATATATATTATATATTACTGATGAAACAACATACTGATATATCCTCCTCTGATGAGGAGCTCTCTGGTTCAGAGGATTTTACTTCAGACATTGACACTAATAAATCATCTTATCTTTTTAAGATTGAGTATATTTGTTCTTTGTTAAAAGAAGTGTAATAACTTTGGATATTGAGGAGTCTGGTCCTCTTGATGATAAATCCAGAGGTTTTTCCTGTTCCTGGTGCTATTTCTGATGTGATTGCTAAAGAATGGTCTAATTCTGGTACTACTTTTGTAACTTATTCAAGGTTTAAAAAGTTGTATCCCTTGCCAGTGGCTAAATTAGAGTTCTGAGAAAAAGTCCCTAAGGTTGATGGGGCTATTTCTACCCTTGCTAAACGTACTACTATTCCTATGGAAGATAGCACTTCTTTTAGGATCCTTTAGATAGAAAATTGAATCTTATCTAAGGAAAGCTTATTTGCATTCTGGCTATATGCTCAGACCTGCCATTTCTATGGGTGATGTTGAATCTGCTTCAACTTTTTGGTTGGATAGCTTAGCACAACGGGCAAAAGACTCTGATTTGCATTGGATTGTTAGTTTGCTTCAACATGCTAATCATTTTATCTGTGATGCTTTTATCATCAAGATTAATGTTAAATCTATGTCTTTAGCTATTTTAGCTAGAATAGCTTTATGGCTCAAATCATGGAATGCTGAACATGGTATCTAAATCTAGGTAACTATCTCTATCATTCAGGGTAATAATTTGTTTGGCTCCCAGTTGGATTCTATTATTTCCACTATACTGGGGGGAAGGGTTTTTTTTTGCCTCAAGATAGAAAGTCTAAAGGCAAATCTAAAGTTTTGTTCATTTCGTCAGAATAGAGAACAGAAAACCACTCCTTCCCCTAAAGACTCTGGCTCCAATTGGAAGCCATCCTCGAGTTGGAATAAATCCAAGCCTTAGAATAAACCAAAGCCAGCCCCCAAGACTGCATGAAAGTGCGGCCCTCAATCCAGTTCTGCTGGTGGGGGGCAGATTGAAATTATTTCAAGACGTTTGGGCAGGTTCCATTTAGAATCATAGGATTCAGAATATTGTCTCTCAGGGGTATCAAATAGGTTTCAGGCTTTTCTGAAGTGTGTTTCATGTCTAGAGCTTTCAGGAGTAATTGTACCAGTTCCAATTCTGGAACAGGGTCTGGGTTTTTATTCAAATCTATTCATTGTCCCGAAGAAGGAAAATTCTTTTAGACCAGTTCTGGATCTGAAGTTTTTTAATCATTTTGTAACCAACCAACTTTCAAGATGGTGACTATAAGGACTATTCTGCCTTTTGTTCAGCAAGGTCATTGCATGTCCACAATAGACAGAATGCATAACTTCACATTCCAATTCATCCAGACAACTATCGGTTTCTGAGATTCTCTTTTCTAGACAAGCATTACCAATTTGTTGCTCTTCCATTTGGCCTAGCAACAGCTCCAAGAATCTTTTTGAAGGTTCTCGTGCCCTTCTATCTGTAATCAGAGAGCAGGGTATTGCAGTGTTTCCTTATTTGGACGATAACTTGGTACTGGCTCAACCTTTTCATTTAGCAGAATCTCACACAAATTAATTGTGTTGTTTCTTCAAAGACATGGTTGGAGGATCATTTTATTAAAGAGTTCCTTGATTCCTCAAGGGACACCTTTTTAGGTTTCCAGATAGATTCAGTATCCATGACTCTGTCTTTAACAGACAAGAGACGAATGAAATTGGGTTTCTGCCTGTCGAAACCTTCAGTCTCGATCATTCCCTTCAGTGACTATGTGCATGGAAGTTTTAGGTCTCATGACGCGATCCTCTTTGCTGGTTTTCATATGACACCTCTGCAGCTTTGCATGCTGAATCAATGGTTCAGGGATTATCACAGTTAATATATTTAAATCCCAACATTCAACTCTGTCCTGGTGGTTAGACCATCATCAGATTATTTGAAGGGTCTCTTTTGTTCGTCCTACCTGGACTGTGATTTCAACAGATGCAAGTCTCACAGGTTGGGGAGCTGTCTGGGGGTCTCTGACAGCACATTCTTTAAGAGGCGAGGTTACCAATCAATATTTTAGAACTTCGTGCTATTTTCAGGGCTCTTAAGGCTTGGCCTCTATTAAAGAGAGAATCATTCATTCGTTTTCAGACAGACAATGATGCGATGAAAGAAGTATCTCTGATACTTTCTTGGGCGGAATCCAATTCCTGTCTAATTTCTGCGATACATATCCCAGGTGTAGACAATTAGGAAGCGGATTATCTCAGTAGACAGTCTTTACATCCAGGGGAGTGATCTCTCCATCCAGATGTATTTTGTCAGATTGTACAGATGTGGGGTCTCCCCGAAATAGATTTGATGGCTGCCCATCTAAACAGGAAGCTTTTCACGTCCAGGGATCCTCAGGTGGAGATGGTAGATGCGTTAGCAGTTCCTTGGTTTTACCAACCTGCTTAAAATTTTCAGCCTCTAGTTCTTCTTCCAAGGGTAATCTCCAAGATCATATTGGAACAATCACATGTGTTTCTGATAGCACCAGCATGGCCTCACAGGTTTTGGTATGTGGATCTTGTCCGGATGTCCAGTTGCCAACCTTGGCTGCTTCCTTTAAGGCCAGACCTTCTGTCTCAAGGGCCGTTTTTCCATCAGGATCTCAAATTGCTAAATTTGAAGGTATTGAAATTGAACACTTAGTACTTAGTCATAGAGGTTTCTCTGACTCAGTGATTAATACTATGCTACAGGCTTGTAAGTCTGTTTCAAGGAAGATTTATTATCGGGTTTGTAAAAACCTATATTTCATGGTGTTTTTCTCATAGATTCTCTTGGCATTCTTTTAGGATTCCTAGAATTTTACAGTTTCTTCAGAATGGTTTGGATAAAGGTTTGTCTGCAAGTACATTGAAGGGCTCTTTCTGTTTTATTTCATAGAAAGATTGCTAAACTTCCTGATAACTGTTTTGTTTAGGCTTTGGTTCTTATCAAGCCTGTTGTTAAATCGATCTCTCTTCCTTTGGGTCTTAATTTGGTTTTGAAGACTTTGCAGGCTCCTCCTTTTGAGCCTATGCGTTCTTTGGATATTAAACTACTTTCTTGGAAAGTGTTTTCTTTTGGCTATCTCTTCAGCTAGAAGAGTTTCTTGTCAGGGGTTTCCCCCTGCTTTGTTTGCCATGTGCTGCTGGCAGCCTGTCAGGGTTTCTTCCCTGTTTCGTTTGCCATGTGCTGCTGGCAGCCATTTTACTCACCTCTCTTCCTGACTATGGTGCATTGTGGGGGATGCTGCTCATTTCCTGCACTTCCTTTTATGGCCAGACTGGTGTGCATCATTCGTGTGAGACAGGATGCAGTCTCAGTATTGTGATGTCATCACTTATTATTTAAAGGGCCTCTGTTCAGTATGCTTTGCCTTTGCGTTGTCTCAGACCTGTTTGTGAGAGTTCCTGTGTATTACCTGGCTGCCTGACATCCTTCCTGGTTCCTGATCCCTGGCTTGTTCCTGACTCTGCTGTTTTCCTTGTTCCTGATTCTGGCTCGTCTGACTATTCGATTTGGCTCCTGACTCGGCTCGTATGACTACCAGCTCTGGTTTTGACTCCTGGCTTGTTATTTGACTTGTGAACTTTTTATTATTTTTTGCTATTAATAAAGGTATGATTATTTTTGCATTTCTCGTCTCAGTCTGATTCCTGGCACCCTGACATTACTCAAAGGCCATGAATCCTGCTGGTGCTAATTATCCACCTTTACCTGTCATCATTTCCAGGATGGATGTACAGGATCACCGCTTGGATCAATTTGCACTAGCCCTGCAAACCCTGCTGACTCGCACTGCACATTTGGACCAAAGTGTCCCGCAAGTTATGGCTGCTCCAATTTCCGCTGCTGCACCTATGCCTACCAGGAGCATGTCCGGTTCTGCACCTCTACCTCAGCGATATCGAGGCGATCCTATTCAGTGCAGAGGGTTTTTGAACTAGGTGGGCATTTACTTTGAGATGTTACCTCAGGCGTTTCCCTCTGACAGAGCTAAAGTGGGATTTCTAATCTCGTTACTCTGACACAGCTTTTGCCTGGGCTAATCCCTTGTGGGATACTAATAAACCTGTGATTTCAAATTACCCTGAATTTGTGGCCTCCTTTCGAAGGGTATTTGATGTTCCAGCTCGCTCCTCCTCTGCTGCTAAACGACTCATGTCCATTCAGCAAGGTACAAGATCTGTTGCTCTGTATGCTATTGAGTTCCGTGCACTTGCCGCAGAGGTAGGTTGGAACAATGAAGCCCTTGTTGCCTCCTTCTTTCATGGGCTCTCTGATGTGATTAAAGACGAAGTTGCTGCCAGAGGATCTCGAGGCATTGGTGTCTTTTTTGATCCTAATTGACATCAGACTCAGAGAGAGGCCCTCTTTCAAGGAGCGCTTGCGGAAGCCTCCTGTTCCATTGTCTCCTACGTGTTTGTTCCCACCCATGCCTCCCTTTCCTCCCATGCCTCCTGGTCCCGCGTCACCAGGTACTGCTGAGCCGATGCAGTTGGGATGCACGCGTCTCTCCGCGGTGGAGAGGGCCTTTAGGAGGAGGGAGGGGCTCTGCCTCTATTGTGGGTTACAGGCCATCTTTTTAAGTCTTGTCCTACACGGCCGGGAAACGCTCACACCTTAATGTCCTGTCAGGGGGAAGACCTTGGGTTGTTTTTCCTCGTCCCCGGAACTGCTTAAGGAGAAGCCTTTGGTCACGGTTGTCCTTTCCTGGGTGGACTCTTCCATAGTCACTCTTGTTGGCTCCGTTGCTGCGGGCTATTTCATTGTCTGTGCTTTTGAATCAAAGCACTCCATTCCTGTTTTGCCTCGGTACGTTCCGCTTGCTATTGAGGCCATTGATGGCAGGCCCCTTCAGCCCGCACTCGTTACTCACGAAACTGCTCCGTTATCCATGGCTGTTGGGGCTCTCCATTTTGAAACCCTCCAGTTCCAGGTGATAAACTCTCCGCATTTTCCGGTTCTGGGTTATCCCTGGCTCCAAAAGCACAATCCCAGTCTCGACTGGCGCAGGTCCGAAATTATGTCGTGGTCCACGCAATGTATTGCCACTTGTCTTTAGAATCCAGTTAAAGTCTTGTGCACTTCTTCGGTATCTCAATTGTTAGAGGAGTACCATGAGTTCCTAGATGTTTTTGACAAGGTGCGTGCTGGTACGTTGCCTCCTCACCGGTCTTACGATTGTGCCGTAGACCTGCAACCCGGAGCCATTCCTCCTCGGGCCGGGTTTACCCTCTGTTGCAGAGAATTATGCTATGGAGGAGTATGTTGCCGATGCTCTGTCGCGGGGGATCATCTGCAAATCCTGCTCTCCTGCAAGGGCTGGCTTCTTCTTTGTAAAGAAAAAGGGTGGCAAGTTAAGACCATGTATCGATTATAGGGGTCTTAATCGTCTTACCATTAAGAATGATTACCCTATTCCGCTCATTACGGAACTCTTTGACCGCCTCAAGGGAGCTACGGTCTTTACTAAACTTAATTTTAGAGGAGCGTACAATCTCGTTAGGATTAAGGAGGGCCACGAATGGAAAACAGCATATAACACCAGGAGCGGGCATTTTGAGTATCTTGTAATGCCCTTTGGCCTATGTAATACTGCTGCTGTTTTTCAGGAATTTATTAATGATGTCCTACGAGATATGTTGCAACAGTGTGTTGTGGTGTACTTAGACAACATCCTCATACACTAGAAAGGCAAAAAAAGGCGAGGCAGGGCAAGCAGGAAAATTTAAAACTTAACGTTTATTGCCAGAAAAAAAGTCAAATAAAATGCAAAATTTGCAAGCAGTATAGGTCAGAATGAGCTTGAGCAACAGCAGTCTCTGCTGCTCAAGCTCATTCTGACCTATACTGCTTGAAAATTTTGCATTTTATTTGACTTTTTTTCTGGCAATAAACGTTAAGTTTTAAATTTTCCTGCTTGCCCTGCCTCGCCTTTTTTGCCTTTCTACTGATACTTTGTAACAGTCACGCAAGTCTGTCGGCGGTTTGCGGGCACTCGCTGCAGCGATACACTATCTAAACTACTCTGACACAGCCACAGTGCTTTTCTGTGACGTATCCGAATGAGGATCCATGTGGGAGATGACAGACCGCAACCGGAAATAAACGCCTGAGCTCAGTACGCCGGAGAGCACCGGGACTGGAGCACGAGCTGTTTGAGCTGAAGGGCTATATTGGAATTAAAGGTACTGTCCACTTGACATACACTTGTATTGCTTACATTATTGTTACGGACTGCTGTTAGAGCGCTGTTTAGGGGCTTTTTTGTTTGGAGGAGTGAATCCTCATACACTCACCCACACTTGAGGCTCATCGTTCTGATGTTACACGGGTTCTTCAGAGACTACGTGAGAACGGTCTGTTTTGTAAACTCGAGAAATGTGAGTTACATCAGACTCAAGTAACCTTCCTAGGTTATGTTATCTCCGTTTTAGGGTTCTCCATGGATCCTGACAAGATATCTGCAGTTCTGCAGTGGCCTCGCCCAGTTGGTCTTCGGTCTATTCAACGTTTTTTGGGGTTCGCCAATTACTATAGAAAGTTTATTTAAAACTTTTCTTCCTTGGTCAAACCTATCACAGACATGACCCGTAAAGAGAATGATCCACTCCATTGGTCACCTACTGCCATTAAGTCTTAAGACTGCCTTTGCTGCCGCTCCAGTTCTGGCTCATCCTAACCCTGTCCTGCCTTTTTGTTCTTGAAGTCGATGCGTCTGAGACTGGAGTAGGTGCCCTCTTGTCTCAACGTCCTACGCCTGACGGTTCCTTGTTTCTGTGTGGTTTCTTCTCTAAGAAGAGTAATGCAATTATGAAATTGGCGACAGGGAATTACTGGCCATAATTTTGGCACTCAAGGAATGGAGGCATCTTCTCGAGGGTACTAGCGTGCCAGTGCTCATTCTTACTGACCACAAGAATTTAACTTATCTATCTGAAGCAAAACGTTTGTCGCCCCGACAGGCCAGATTTTAATTATGTGGTCTCCTACCTGCCTGGTAGTAAGAATGTTAGGGCTAATGCCCCCTCTCGACAATGTTCGCCTCTGTCCAAGGAGGAGTCTGTACCTACTCCTGTTATACCTCCTGACCATATTTTGGCTACCTTACGTACTAATTTGACTTCTCCCTTGGGGGAGGAGATCCTGGCTGCACAAACCAATGCACCTCCTGAGAAACCTAGTGGTAAGTGTTTTGTTCCTGAGAATCTTCGAACTAAACTTTTGCACGCTTACCACTATCCTAAAGCCGCAGGTCACCCAGGCAAGAACCAAATGATTTGGTCTGTCACTCGACAATTCTGGTGGCCAGGTCTTCGTTCTGATGTTGCTGCGTATGTTGCCTCCTGCTCAGTTTGTACACAGAATAAGACTCCTCGACGTCTTCCTGTGGGTCTTCTTCAACCTATTGCTAATGGTGAGCGTCCTTGGACACATCTTTCCATGGACTTCATTGTCGAGCTCCCTGTTTCCAATGGCAATACTGTTATCCTTATGGTGGTTGACCGTTTTTCTAAAATGTCACATTTCATTCCCTTGATGAAGCTTGCTACCGCTCAGGAGCTTGCTTCAATATTTGCCCGGGAGGTCTTCCGTTTACATGGGTTACCTAAGGAGATAGTGTCAGACTGGGGTAGCCAGTTTGTCTCCAGATTTTGGCGTTCCTTTTGTGCTCAAATGGGGATCCAGCTTTCCTTCTCCTCTGCATATCACCCTCAATCCAATGGGGCTGCGGAACGGTCTGATCAAGCTCTGGAACAGTTCCTCCGTTGCTATGTCTCAGATCACCACAATAATTGGTCTGAACTGTTACCTTGGGCAGAGTTTGCTCGTAATAGTGCTATTAATGCTTCCTCCAAGTTATCCCCGTTCATGGCGAATTATGGGTTTCAACCATCCTTGTGGCCCGATTCATTCATGTCTCAGGGTATTCCGGCTTTGGAGGAGCATCTCCGGCAACTCCGTTCCACATGGGTGCAGATTCAGGATTGCCTTCATCGTTCTATGCAGCGCCAAAAGTTCCAGGCTGATCGTAGGCGTCTGCCCGCGCCTTCCTACCAGGTTGGTGAGAGAGTTTGGCTGTCCTTCCTCAACTTGAACCTTCGTGTGCCTTCCAATAAATTGGCTCCCCGTTATGTTGGTCCTTTTCGAATACTCCGACGGGTTAATCCTGTGGCCTACGCTCTTGACCTTCCTCCTGCTATGCGCATCTCCAATGTTTCTCTTGTTAAGTGTATCCAGTCCACGGATCATCCATTACTTGTGGGATATTCTCCTTCCCAACAGGAAGTTGCAAGAGGATCACCCACAGCAGAGCTGCTATATAGCTCCTCCCCTCACTGCCATACCCAGTCATTCTCTTGCAACTCTCAACAAAGATGGACGTAGTAAGAGGAGAGTGGTGTATTATAGTTAGTTTTTTAACTTCAATCAAAAGTTTGTTATTTTTAAATGGTACCGGAGTGTACTGTTTCATCTCAGGCAGCATTAGAAGAAGAATCTGCCTGTGATTTCTATGATCTTAGCAGAAGTAACTAAGATCCACTGCCGTTCTCACATATTCTGAGGAGTGACGTAACTTCAGAGGGGGAATGGCGTGCAGGTTTTCCTGCAATAAGGTATGTGCAGTTAATATATTTCTAGGGATGGAATTTGCTAGAAAAATGCTGCTGATACCGGATTAATGTAAGTTAAGCCTTAAATGCAGTGATAGCGACTGGTATCAGGCTTATTAACAGAGATACATACTCTTATAAAAGTGTAATATAAAACGTTTGCTGGCATGTTAATCGTTTTTATATATGTTTGGTGACAAAACTTATTGGGGCCTAGTTTTTTTCCACATGGCTGGCTTGATTTTTGCCTAGAAACAGTTTCCTGAAGCTTTCCACTGTTGCAATATGATTGGGAAGGGCCTATTTTATTGCTTTTCTGTGCAGCTAAAAATACTGACAGAGACATTCAGCTTCCCTCTGCATGATACAGGACATCTCTGAAGGGCTCAAAAGGCTTCAAAGTCGTGTTTGAGGAGGGTAACAATCACAGTAGACTGTGGCAGTTGTTGTGACTGTGTTTAAAAAACGTTTTTGTCATTTATTATTCTGTTTTTGTTATTAAGGGGTTAATCATCCATTTGCAAGTGGGTGCAATGCTCTGCTGACTTGTTACATACACTGTAAAAATTGTGTTAGTGTAACTGCCTTTTTTCACTGTTATTTCAAATTTTGTCAATTTGTTTCTCTTAAAGGCACAGTAATGTTTTTTTTTTTATATTGCTTGTTAACTTGCTTTAAAGTGTTTTCCAAGCTTGCTAGTCTCATTGCTAGTCTGTACAAACATGTCTGAAACAGAGGATACTTGTTCATTATGTTTAAAAGCCATGGTGGAGCCCCATAGGAGAATGTGTACTAAATGTATTGATTTCACCTTAAACAGTAAAGATCAGTCTTTATCTATAAAAGAATTGTCACCAGAGGGGTCTGTCGAGGGGGAAGTTATGCCGACTAACTCTCCCCATGTGTCGGACCCTTCGCCTCCCGCTCAAGGGACGCACGCTAATATGGCGCCAAGTACATCAGGGACGCCCATAGCGATTACTTTGCAGGACATGGCTGCAATCATGAATAATACCCTGTCAGAGGTATTATCCAGATTGCCTGAATTGAGAGGCAAGTGCGATAGCTCTGGGGTTAGACGAGATACAGAGCGCGTAGATGCTGTAAGAGCCATGTCTGATACTGCATCACAATATGCAGAACCTGAGGACGGAGAGCTTCAGTCTGTGGGTGACGTCTCTGAATCGGGGAGACCTGATTCAAAGATTTCTAATTTTAAATTTAAGCTTGAGAACCTCCGTGTATTGCTTGGGGAGGTATTAGCTGCTCTGAATGACTGTGACACAATTGCAGTGCCAGAGAAATTGTGTAGGCTGGATAAATACTATGCAGTGCCGGTGAGTACTGATGTTTTTCCAATACCTAAAAGGCTTACAGAAATTATTAGTAAGGAGTGGGATAGGCCCGGTGTGCCCTTTTCCCCACCTCCTATATTTAGAAAAATGTTTCCAATAGATGCCACTACACGGGACTTATGGCAGACTGTCCCTAAGGTGGAGGGAGCAGTTTCTACTTTAGCAAAGCGTACCACTATCCCGGTTGAGGACAGTTGTGCTTTTTCAGATCCAATGGATAAAAAATTAGAGGGTTACCTTAAGAAAATTTTTATTCAACATGGTTTTATTTTACAGCCTCTTGCATGCATTGCGCCTGTCACTGCTGCGGCGGCGGCATTCTGGTTTGAGGCCCTGGAAGAGGCCATCCATACAGCTCCATTGACTGAAATTGTTGACAAGCTTAGAACTCTTAAGCTAGCTCATTTGTTTCTGATGCCATTGTTCATTTGACTAAACTAACGGCTAAGAATTCCGGATTCGCCATCCAGGTGCGTAGGGCGCTATGGCTCAAATCCTGGTCAGCTGATGTGACTTCAAAGTCTAAATTACTCAACATTCCTTTCAAGGGGCAGACCTTATTCGGGCCTGGTTTGAAAGAAATTATTGCTGACATTACTGGAGGTAAGGGTCATACCCTTCCTCAGGACAGGGCCAAATCAAAGGCCAAACAGTCTAATTTTCGTGCCTTTCGAAATTTCAAGGCAGGTGCAGCATCAACTTCCTCTGCTTCAAAACAAGAGGGAACTTTTGCTCAATCCAAGCAGGCCTGGAAACCTAACCAGTCCTGGAACAAGGGCAAGCAGGCCAGAAAGCCTGCTGCTGCCTCTAAGACAGCATGAAGGAGCCGCCCCCTATCCGACAACGGATCTAGTAGGGGGCAGACTCTCTCTCTTTGCCCAGACGTGGGCAAGAGATGTTCAGGATCCCTGGGCGTTGGAGATCATATCTCAGGGATATCTTCTGGACTTCAAAGCTTCTCCTCCACAAGGGAGATTTCACCTTTCAAGATTATCTGCAAACCAGATAAAGAAAGAGGCATTCCTAAGCTGCGTACAAGATCTCCTTGTAATGGGAGTGATCCATCCAGTTCCGTGGACGGAACAAGGACAGGGGTTTTATTCAAATCTGTTTGTGGTTCCCAAAAAAGGGGGAACCTTCAGACCAATTTTGGATTTAAAGATCCTAAACAAATTCCTCAGAGTTCCGTCATTCAAGATGGAAACTATTCGAACCATTTTACCCATGATCCAAGAGGGTCAGTACATGACCACAGTGGACTTAAAGGATGCCTACCTTCACATTCCGATTCACAAGAATCATCATCAGTTCCTGAGGTTTGCCTTTCTAGACAGGCATTACCAATTTGTAGCTTTTCCATTCGGGTTGGCTACAGCCCCAAGAATTTTTACAAAGGTTCTGGGCTCACTTCTGGCGGTCCTAAGACCGCGAGGCATAGCGGTGGCTCCTTACCTGGACGATATCCTGATACAGGCGTCAAGCTTTCAAATTGCCAAATCTCATACAGAGATAGTTCTGGCATTCCTGAGGTCGCATGGGTGGAAAGTGAACGAAGAAAAGAGTTCTCTATCTCCTCTCACGAGGGTTTCCTTCCTAGGGACTCTAATAGATTCTGTAGAAATGAAAATTTACCTGACGGAGTCCAGGTTATCAAAACTTCTAAATGCTTGCCGTGTTCTTCACTCCATTCCGCACCCCACGGTGGCTCAGTGCATGGAAGTAATCGGCTTAATGGTAGCGGCGATGGACATAGTGCCATTCGCGCGCCTGCATCTCAGACCGCTGCAATTATGCATGCTAAGTCAGTGGAATGGGGATTACACAGATTTGTCCCTCTACTAAATCTGGATCAGGAAACCAGAGATTCTCTTCTCTGGTGGTTATCTCGGGCCCATCTGTCCAAGGGTATGATCTTTCGCAGACCAGATTGGACAATTGTAACAACAGATGCCAGCCTTCTAGGTTGGGGTGCAGTCTGGAACTCCCTGAAGGCTCAGGGTTCATGGACTCAGGAGGAGAAACTCCTCCCAATAAATATTCTGGAGTTAAGAGCAATATTCAATGATCTTCTGGCTTGGCCTCAGCTAGCAACACTGAGGTTCATCAGATTTCAGTCGGACAACATCACGACTGTGGCTTACATCAACCATCAAGGGGGAACCAGGAGTTCCCTAGCGATGTCAGAAGTCTCCAAGATAATTCGCTGGGCAGAGACTCACTCTTGCCAACTGTCAGCGATCCATATCCCAGGTGTAGAGAACTGGGAGGCGGATTTTCTAAGTCGTCAGACTTTTCATCCGGGGGAATGGGAACTCCATCCGGAGTTGTTTGCTCAATTGGTTCTCCGTTGGGGCAAACCAGAATTGGATCTCATGGCGTCTCGCCAGAACGCCAAGCTTCCTTGTTATGGATCCAGGTCCAGGGACCCAGAAGCAGCACTGATAGATGCTCTAGCAGCGCCTTGGTTCTTCAACCTGGCTTATGTGTTTCCACCGTTTCCTCTGCTCCCTCGTCTGATTGCCAAAATCAAACAGGAAAGAGCATCGGTGATATTGATAGCGCCTGCGTGGCCACGCAGGACCTGGTATGCAGACCTAGTGGACATGTCATCCTTTCCACCATGGACTCTGCCTCTGAGACAAGACCTTCTAATACAAGGTCCTTTCAATCATCCGAATCTACTTTCTCTGAGACTGACTGCATGGAGATTGAACGCTTGATCCTATCAAAGCGTGGCTTCTCCGAGTCAGTAATTGATACCTTAATACAGGCACGAAAGCCTGTCGCCAGGAAAATTTACCAGAAGATATGGCGTAAATATCTTCATTGGTGTGAATCCAAGAATTACTCATGGAGTAGGGTTAGGATTCCTAGGATATTGTCCTTCCTCCAAGAGGGTTTGGACAAAGGATTATCAGCTAGTTCTTTAAAGGGACAGATTTCTGCTCTGTCTATTCTTTTACACAAGCGTCTGGCAGAAGTTCCAGACGTTCAGGCATTTTGTCAGGCTTTAGTTAGAATTAAGCCTGTGTTTAAACCTGTTGCTCCTCCATGGAGCTTAAACTTGGTTCTTAAAGTTCTTCAAGGGGTTCCGTTTGAACCCCTTCATTCTATTGATATCAAACTTCTTTCATGGAAAGTTCTTTTTCTGATGGCTATTTCCTCGGCTCAAAGAGTCTCGGAGTTATCTGCCTTACATTGTGATTCTCCTTATCTGATCTTTCATTCAGATAAAGAATATCAATCAAGAGATTGTTGTTCCATCATTATGTCCTAATCCTTCTTCAAAGAAGGAACGTCTTTTGCATAATCTAGACGTAATCCGTGCCTTGAAGTTTTACTTACAGGCTACTAAAGATTTTCGCCAAACATCTAACCTGTTTGTTGTTTACTCTGGACAGAGGAGAGGTCAGAAGGCCTCGGCAACCTCTCTTTCTTTTTTGCTTCGGAGTATAATCCGTTTAGCCTATGAGACTGCTGGACAGCAGCCTCCTGAAAGGATTACAGCTCATTCTACTAGAGCTGTGGCTTCCACCTGGACCTTTAAAAATGAGGCCTCTGTTGAACAGATTTGCAAGGCTGCAACTTGGTCTTCCCTTCATACTTTTTCCAAATTTTACATATTGATACTTTTGCTTCTTCAGAGGCTGTTTTTGGGAGAAAGGTTCTACAGGCAGTGGTTCCTTCCGTTTAAGTTCCTGCCTTGTCCCTCCCATCATCCGTGTACTTTAGCTTTGGTATTGGTATCCCACAAGTAATGGATGATCCTTGGACTGGATACACTTAACAAGAGAAAACATAATTTATGCTTACCTGATAAATTTTTCTCTTGTAGTGTATCCAGTCCACGGCCCGCCCTGTCCTTTTCAGGCAGGTCTAAATTTTAATTAAACTACAGTCACCACTGCACCCTATGGTTTCTCCTTTTCTCGGCTTGTTTCGGTCGAATGACTGGATATGGCAGTGAGGGGAGGAGCTATATAGCAGCTCTGCTGTGGGTGATCCTCTTGCAACTTCCTGTTGGGAAGGAGAATATCCCACAAGTAATGGATGATCCGTGGACTGGATACACTACAAGAGAAATAAATTTATCAGGTAAGCATAAATTATGTTTTTTCATGCCTCCCTCTTGAAACCATTGGTTTGTAATCGGTTTACCACTGTGTTGCCTCGTCCCCGTCCTATCTTTGTTGACAACCAGAGGAGTATGAGGTCAGCAGCATTATTGACTCTTGTATGTCCAGGGTCCGTGTACAGTATTTGGTTCACTGGAGGGGCTACGGTCCGGAGGAGTGTTCTTGGGTTCCCTCCTCTGATGTTCATGCTCCCGCCCTCCTCCGTGCCTTCCATGCCTGTTTCCCCAGTCTTTGGTAGAAAAGTTCTTCAGGCAGCTGTCTGTTTGATTCTTTTGCTTATGATTTAAGTTTTTTTTCTTGGAATTTATCTGAAATTTATAAGAATCTTATTTTTTTGTGGATTTAATTTCTTTCAGCGGAAATAGCTGTTTTTATTTTATCCCTCCCTTTCTAGTGATTCTTCTGTGGTCTCCCACATCTTGGGAATTTCTATCCCATACGTCACTTGCTCATGGACTCTTGCCAATTACATGAAAGAAAACATAATTTATGTATGAACTTACCTGATAAATTAATTTCTTTCATATTGGCAAGAGTCCATGAGGCCCACCCTTTTTTTGGTGGTTATGATTTTTGTGTAAAAGCACAATTATATTTCAAGTTCCTCTCTTTGTATGCTTTTTTGCTTATTTTATCACCCCACTACTTGGCTATTCGTTAAACTGAATTGTGGGTGTGGTGAGGGGTGTATTTATAGGCATTTTGAGGTTTGGGAAACTTTGCCCCTCCTGGTAGGATTGTATATCCCATACGTCACTAGCTCATGGACTCTTGCCAATATGAAAGAAATTAATTTATCAGGTAAGTTCTTAAATTATGTTTTTCCATTGTTCTCTCCAAGTATTGGTGATAGGTTTTAGACAGATATAAGATAACGAAGTATATGTACACAATGTGATAAAGTAATAAGATCTGATTATACCTACAGATATAAGATACAGACACATGTATATGTACACAATGTGATACAGTAATGAGATATGATTATACCTACAGATATAAGATACAGACACATGTATATGTACAGTGTGATACAGTAATGAGATCTGATTATACCTACACATATAAGATACAGACACATGCATATGTACACAATGTGATACAGTAATGAGATCTGATTATACCTACAGATATAAGATACAGACACATGTATATGTACACAATGTGATACAGTAATGAGATATGATTATACCTACAGATATAAGATACAGACACATGTATATGTACAGTGTGATACAGTAATGAGATCTGATTATACCTACACATATAAGATACAGACACATGCATATGTACACAATGTGATACAGTAATGAGATCTGATTATACCTACAGATATAAGATACAGACACATGTATATGTACACAATGTGATACAGTAATGAGATCTGATTATACCTACAGATATAAGATAAATACACATGTATATGTACACAGTGTGATACAGTAATGAGATCTGATTATACCTACAGACATAAGATACAGACACATGTATATGTACACAATGTGATACAGTAATGAGATCTGATTATAGCTACAGACATAAGATACAGACACATGTATATGTACACAGTGTGATACAGTAATGAGATCTGATTATACCTACAGATATAAGATAAAGACACATGTATATGTACACGATGTGATACAGTAATGAGATCTGATTATACCTACAGATATAAGATACAGA
>NC_069508.1:219575364-219677917 GCF_027579735.1 Bombina bombina
CAAGTCCATGTCAGGAGCGATGCTACAAGACTGTCAAACTTGAGAGGCTGTGTTTCCACGGCATAGATTGCGGTAAGATCGTTTCATATTTATTTATTTTTTTACACATATGATAATGCAAGACAGGGTCACAGTGTGGCTCCTTTTCTTCTTAAATGGAAAGAGTCCACATATCAGGGTTTTTTCCCTGTTTTGTTTGCCCAGTGCTGCTGGCAGCCATTTTACTCACCTCTCTTCCTGATTATGGTGCATTGTGGGGGATGCTGCTCATTTCCTGCACTTCCTTTTATGGCCAGACTGCTGTGCATCATCCGTGTGAGACAGGATGCAGTCTCAAAATTGTGATGTCATCACTTATTATTTAAAGGGCCTCTGTTCAGTATGCGTTGCCTTTGCGTTGTCTCAGACCTGTTTGTGAGAGTTCCTGTGTATTACCTGGCTGGCTGACGTCGTTCCTGATCCCTGGCTTGTTCCTGACTCTGCTGTTTTATTTGTTGCTGAGTCCGGCTCATCTGACTGTTCGCTTTGGCTCCTGACTCTGCTTGTCTGACTACCAGATCTGGTTTTGACTCCTGGCTTGTTATTTGACTTGTGGACTTTTTATTATTTTTTGCTATATATAAAGGTGTGATTATTTTTGCACTTCTCGTCTGTCTGATTCCTGACACCACAACTGCATTCATTACTTTTCGGGAAATAAGAACCTGGCCACCAGGAGGAGGCAAAGACACCTTAGCCAAAGGCTTAAATACTCCTCCCCTCATTCCCCAGTCATTCTTTGCCTTGCGTCCCAGGAGGTTGGCAGAGAAGTGTCAGAATTTTTAATTTGTTTTTTGTCTCCTATGGAGCGTAGTAATCTTTGGCATGGGACAGGAGTTTTAAGTAGTCCTGTCAGTCTCTCAGTGAGGGCTTGGATGAAAGTTCGGAGATGCGGCGAGAGTCTTTCTGCGAAACCTTCCCGACTCATGTTAACAGCTCCTTAAGCAATCAGAGTTGTCGATCTTCACTCCGCTGCCTGCTTCTCTCAAGTCTGTGGCGGAGGCAATGCTACTATCCGTCACACTTGAAAGGCCGTGTTCCTGTTCCACGGCGTAGATTCCAGTAAGATTGTTTCATTTTACTTCATCAATGTACTGTAATATGAATGTTTTCCCGAGAGGCTACCACCTTGCAGGTCTAACTAATATCATGAGGGTCTCAGTGAGTCTCTTTCAGTATCTTGGAATAGAGGGTTAATATCTCCTGAGGGTGTTTATAATCGTGTTTATGTGATTCAACCTGCTTATATGTGATGTTTTTGGGCTTCTGGTTTGGAACTTTGAGGCCTTTGGAAGTGACGCAGCCTTTTGGTTGGGCGCTTTTTTTTTACTCTACGGTTCACCTTGTGTTCGGGCATGGTTCCGTTCAGTTTTCCATTTCCGCATTCCCGACCGTGTGGCGAAGAAAATTTTTTAGTCCGCAAGAGTCTGGTCATAGGAGATTGTGAGTGTCAGGTGCCGTTTTTGTTTTACTACTTTAGTCTATATTTATATTTCCTCTATCCAGTTATGGAGATTTCTGATGCTGTGACTGTGCTAATTTCAGATTCAGTTATGGAGGATTCTGATACTGAGACTATTTTGATTTCAGGTTCTGTGTCCGGTGACGAATCCGGACTGGCCTCGTTGACACATATCAACGAGTTTTGTTCCGTATGCCATTTTAGAGCGCCTGGTTCCTCGGGCTCGGGGAATCAAATGACAGCTGAGCCATCCGCCTCTGAGGGTCCTGTCCTCCCCGAGGCGAGTTCCCTACCAATTCATACTTCTACACATGCGGGTAACCCAGTTTCTGCTTCCTCCATGCAGGGTGGCGTGTTTCCCTCGGAGGTTGCAGCACGTTTTTGCTTCCACATAATGTTGGCGATTGTTCGTCTGCAGAGTCCAGCCGTTTATTTGAGAATGTGCTCGTGCCCTATTGTCCTGGGCCTTCCGCCTTGGGGATTTTCAGTCTGCTAATTCAAATGGTGCACCTCATTAGAGATGTGGGGATGAGGCAATCTCCTGATTTACATTTTATTAAAATCTTTCCCAGTTTTTTGAAAGATAGGGCTCCGTTTGGCTGGTCCTGCAGGCAGGCCTGTGTCTTTTTGGGCGTTAACCTCTGGGTTGCCTTATATTTTATTTGTATCAGATGGGATATCTTTTATTTGGTTTTGTTTCCTTCGGGATCCTTCTGGGATCGATACTCTTTTTGTTTTTCTTCGGAAGTTGTTTTGGACATGTTAGTCCTATGTTATAATGTCTGTTTTTTTTTGTTTTAATGAGGGAGAATTTTGTAACTTGCCGGTTAGGACCCTAAGTGCAGGCTGGTCCTGTTGGGTTTGTTCGGTCTTGGTGGCTATTCAGACACGTGGCACTGTGTCTGCTTGGCTGGTACAGTAGAAGTGCAGAGTGCCCAGGTTATCATTGGTTTTCATGTTCAACTAAGCATTCAGGAGGACCTGGGGGTCCGTAGGGCAAGTAGGACTCTTTCATTTCTTATAGCCTTCAGTCAGATGACCGGGTCAGGGGAGTTTTTTTTTACACTGCGTCACTCTATCTGACATCTGATATTTTCAGAACATAGTGTTTTCTCCCCCATGCGGTGGAGGGTTGGAGGGCTTAGTGAACCCATTGCCACAGTTTTAGCAGTTTGGCCTTCGTTTTTAGGGCTCTGGATTGCCCTTCTGGGTCTGATCCAACAGCTTGTATCAGATTAGGCTGTCTAGCCTGCGGAGGGTTTTCAGTTTGAAACCAGTGCAGCTCTTGGCACCTTGCAGGTGTGCACAGACACTATTTATAGTGCATCTAGATACAGCTCTTACTCTTGACGTGTACTGTATGTTTGAGTCTGCTTCCATTGTCCCAGTGTGAGTTGGATCTCCTTTTAGGGATCTGTATTCTAGGTGATGGTTGATCCCTGTGGGAACTTTGTTTAGCTTGGTGGTTTCCTGAAGCTGGGAAGGCCTAGTATCTTCCCTGTGTCCTCTGCTGGTGTGGAGGTGATGGGGAGACTAGCCCTGCTAGAAGTTTTTTTTTTTTTTTGGCCCTCGAGGTATCCCTTATGTTGTCCTGAGGCTTTGAGAAGTCTCTTCATAGGACTTCTGGCCTTGCTCCTTAAAGCGTTGGACTTGGCTAGGGGTAGTGCTTTCCTTTGGTCTGGGCTTTCGAGTTCTTTCGCTATCCGTATTCTCTGGATATGCATTCATATCCCTGGTGTCTGGCTTTTTGAAAAACAGGCAACCTTGCCCGAACTATTAGGTGCCTGGACCTGTTTTTCTTCATGAGACTTCCGATTGCTAAGGCTTCGGGCCTTTTTCCTGACCCTTCTTGGGTTGTTTTTGAGTCTTGGATCTCAGGGCGGGTCGGGGTGTTCCATCGTAGTGGGAACTTGGGCTATGTCCTTGCTCCATCTATCTGACCTGGTCATGATGGCCAGGTTTTCGGAGTATTTATTACTCTTTGCAACAGAGCAGCCCAGGTGCTCTAGGGTTAGCTTTGTGACTTGCGCCTCAAGGGTTGTTGGTTCATACGCAAGAAAAAAGGGAATTTGGAGTAGTAGCACAAAAGGGTTGTTGGTTCATATCCAGCTGCTGGCGCTGGATGTCCATTTCTGGTGCGCCTTACGGTTGCATTCCCTTGGTAAGCTTGCCAGTGTAACCAGTGGATTCCCTGCTCTCCAGGCGAATGGGTTGGCTGTATCTCTGCTTGGCAAGCCACTTGTAGGGGGATCCTTTACTAGGACATTCGTATTGGGGATTTATCTTCCCATTACCCGGTGGCTTCAAGCCTTGAGGACAGTTGTTGCCTTTCTGGCCTCATCCCTTTTCTTTAGGGGATATTCTCCTACCTATGGAGATGGAGTTCTTTTCTTGAGGCTTCTCCTGGTTGGGAGGCAGAAAGGGGGGGATGGGTTCCCCTATGGCCTTGCTGGCGCCAAGTCAGACTTGTGGGGCCTTTTTTTGTTAGATCCTTAGGTCTATGGTCCTGTCATCTGTTTCAGGGTCGGGTTGTACCTGTACTCTGGGGATGGCTGTGCTATTCTTACGCTCGTTCCTGTACCGATTTCGGTATTCTTCTGTTCCCTGGTTAGGGATCCGTGAAGCTGGGTTGGTCCAGCTGAGTGGGCGTCTGCAGGTCACGATGGCCAAGCGGTCTAAGGCGCTGCGTTCAGGTCGCAGTCTCCTCTGGATGTGCTAACTTGTTGAGTCTATCTTGTTAGCTCAGTCTGCTAAGGTATGGATTTCCTTTTCAACTTGCTCCTTTGCTTTTAGGAGGGAGTTTCCTCTTCCTTTGAGATCTGAATGTATACTCTCCTTCTCCGGGGGCCTCGATTGAAGTTTTGTGTCCGCTTTTTTTTAGTGACCTGTGTGTGGGTCTGGCGGCTTAGGTTGCCTGGAGCGTGCCATCTGTCTGAGGGCTGCTTTTGCAGTTTGCTTCCTGCTTAACTGCTTCTTCCTCCTCGCAAGTACCCTCTGTGTCGTCCTGTTATGGATTCTGGGTTCTTCAACTTGGGGTTTCCGACTGGGTCTCTCCCACATTTTTGTGTTGTTAAATACTTGATAATCTCTGTTCCAATGCTTGGAGGACTTTGCCTTTTTTGGTTGCATTCAGTTCTTGCAAGATGTTGGAGAGAAGTCTTTTCTGTCTCTGTGCCCGGGTTTATCCCGTGTTTCGCTGGTATAGGGGTGGCCTCCTTTCCTGTTTGGGCCCCTTTGGGTCTTTGTGATTTGGGCTCACTATTGGAGGTGTTCTTTTTTGGAGGGGACCTTTCGGTTTCCTCGGTTCTCCTTGCCTTGTCCCCTTGGGGGTTTTGGCTGATGTTCCCTTCATTAGTGGGGGGTGACTTGGTTGGGGACCGTCTGTTGGGCGATGGTGTCTCCACGTGGACTGTTGGCTCAGTCGAGTCTGTTTTGCGGTCTCTAGTTTGGCTTCTGGACTAGCTGCGAGTCAGTGTCCTTGGGGCTTTTCCTTTCAAAATGTTCTCGGCTTCGAACAAAGCGAGTTTTTTTTTATTTGGTAGAGGTTCAGGCCTGGTGCCCTCAGTATGGGCCACCTATTGTACCCTCCCGTCTTGGCATTCAATGTCCTCTATAGCTTGGGTATTGTTTTCCCAATAGTAATGAATGCAGCTGTGGACTCTTTCCATTTAAGAAGAAAAACATAAATTATGCTTACCTGATAATTTCCTTTTCTTCTGATGGAAAGAGTCCACAGCTCCCCACCCGTAACTTATGTGGGGCGTCCTTTTATTCTTCTGGCACCTTTCACCCTGATATTTCTTCTACTGTTCCTTGTTCCTCGGCAGAATGACTGGGGGATGAGGGGAGTGGGAGGATTATTTATGGCTTTGGCTGGGGTGTGTCTTCCTCCTCCTGGTGGCCAGGTTCTTATTTCCCAAAAGTAATTAATGCAGTTGTAAACTCTTTCCATCAGAAGAAAAGGAAATTATCAGGTAAGCATAATTTATGTTTTTATCTGTATGGAATCAAGGGTTAATATCTCCTGAAGGGGGTTATTGAACAGTGGGGATTAATCACATATATTTTTTTATTATGCTGCGACATGTGTGAGAGGCTCAGGCAGATATTGGAATGTACAGGTTTTTTACTTTCGTTTTGGGAGCTGCGCAGCCTGAAAGGCTTGGCACGCTTTTTTACTAGTATTGCAGGGGCAGTCCTATATTGTGAAGAGGCCGCGGTATACCCCCCAGCTCAACTATGTTCCACATGGCTTGATTAAGTAACCATGTCAAAGAAGGTTAATATGTTTGATACCACTGAGCTGTCCACCTCTGAGGAGTCTCCATCCCGTGAGGTGCACACCCTACAGTCATCTCCTAATACACATGCAGCTTCCCGTAGCATTCCTAATCATCAATCTGGAGGGGGCCTTTAACCGCCAGACTTTACTGAGCAGTTACAAACTGCAGTCTCTGCGGCCTTTAGTGCTTTACCTCGCCCTGCTAAGCGCAATCGAAAGGTCAAATATTGCTATCCTTTCCAGGGGTCATCTACTAACTTATTGGATTAATCTGATACAAGATTATCCGATGATGAAGGCACCTCTGATACTTCCGAGGGTTCTCTTTCTGGGTCGGAATCTGCTGCCTCTAAACCTCCATCTGCGGAGGAACCAGACTTTAAATTTAGGATTGAACATTTACGCTTTCTGTTGAAGGAAGTTTTGGCTACGTTAAAGGTTCCAGAGCCCACATTGCCTGAGGAACCTTTGATTCTTAAATTAGATAAGGTCTACGAGGACAGGGTTGTACCACAAACTTTCCCAATTCCGGTAAAGATGGCGAACATTATTAAGAATGAATGGGAAAGGATTGGTTCTTAATTTTCCCCTTCTTCCTTTAAGAAATTGTTTGCGATCCCGGACTCTTTATTAGAGTTGTGGGGTTCCATCCCCAAGGTGAATGGCGCTATCTCCACACTTACTAAACGCACTACTATCCCGCTTGAGGATAGTTCGCCTTTTTAAGAGCCCATGGATAAGAAGATAGAACTCTGTTAAGAAAGATGTTTCAACATACGGGATATTTGTTTCAACCGGCAGCGGCTGTTGCTGCGGTTACTGGAGCGGCTACCTACTGGTCCAACTCCTTATCTGAGTTGATCAAGGTGGAGGGTCCCCTCGACGTGATCCAGGAAAGAATTAAGGCTTTAAGGGTGGCTAATTCTTTTATTTGTGATGCAAATTATTTGCCTAAATGCTAAGGCTTTAGGTTTTTCTGTTAAAGCCCGTAGGGCACTCTGGCTGAAGTCCTGGTCTGCGGACATGACTTCTAAGTCAATACTTCTTTCCCTACCATTTAAGGGAAAGATTCTATTTGGTCCAGGCCTGGACTCAATTACCTCCATGGTTACTGGAAGCAAAGGTGCCTTTTTACCGCAGGATAAGAAGAACAAACCTAAGGGACAAGATCCTAATTTTAGTTCCTTTCGTTCGAATAAATCCCAACGTTAGCAGCCCTTGGAACCTGGCTCAGTCCTGGAATAAATCCAAGCAGAGCAAGAAGCCTGCCGAGACAAAGTCGGCATGAAGGGGCGGCCCCCAATCCAGCTCTGGATCTTGTAGGGAGCAGACTGACGCTCTTTTCAGATGCTTGCTTTGAGGACGTGCAAGACCTGTGGGTCCTGGAGGTCATTGATCAGGGATACAAATCTCATCCACCCAGGGGCAGATTCCTCCTCTCAAACCTGTCTTCAAGGCCAGAAAAGAGAGAATCCTTTCTGGGGTGCATGAGGGATCTCTCGTCCCTAGGAGTCATTGTCCCGGTACCTCTCGCAGAAATGGTCTGGGGTACTATTCAAACCTTTTTGTGGCCTCAAAGAAGGAGGAGACTTTCCGCCTGGACCTAAAGTGCTTAGACAAATTTCTATCTGTGCCCTCGTTCAAGATGGAGACAATAAGGTCCATCCTTCCTTTAGTTCAGGAAGGACAGTTCATGACCACTATAGATCTTGAAGTATGCTTACCTTCACATTCCAGTAAACAATGAACACTTCAAGTTCCTAAGTTTTGTGTTCCTGGACCAGCACTTCCAGTTTATTGCACTTCTGTTTTTTCTAGCTACTGCTCCAAGACTTTTTACGAAGGATCTAGGGACTCTGCTTGCAGTGGCCAGAACCAGAGGTAGCAGTAGCTCCATACTTGGATGATATTCTGGTTCAAGCACCATCCTGTCGTCTGGCAGAAGACCATTCGAAATCTCTTCTGTTTCTTCTTCGATCTCATGGATGGAAGATTAACTTAGAAAAGAGTTATCTTATTCCTAGTAACAGGGTGGAATTCCTGGGTACTATGATAGACTCCATTTCCATGAGGATATTCCTTACAGACCAGAGACGTTACAAACTTCCCCTTGTCTTCCCTCCAGACCTCCTTAAGGCCCTCTGTGGCTCGGTGTATGGAGGTGATTGGTCTCATGGTGTCCAGCATGTACTTCATTCCTTTGGCCAGATTCCATCTCAGAACACTTCAGCTGTGCATGCTGAGACAGTGGAACGGCGATCATTCGGATCTGTCTCAACAGATTTCTCTGGTCATCCAGTCGAGAGAATCGCTCTCCTGGTGGCTCTGTCCAGATAACCTGTCCCAAGGAACATTCTTCTTGAGACTATCCTTGGAAATTGTGACTACGGACGCAAGTCTATCAGGATGGGGAGCTGTTTCGGGTGCCAGGAAGGCACAGGGCCTGTGGACTTGAGAGAAATCCCTCCTCCCGATGAACATTTTGGAACTTCGAGCGATCTTCAATGCTCTGAAGGCTTGTCCTTTTTGGGTTCGTCCTAGTTTATCAGATTCCCATAAGACAACATAACCTCGGTGGCTTACATCAACCATCAGAGGGAAATGAGGAGCTCCCTAGCAATGAGGGAAATATCTCTGATTTTGGAGTGGGCGGAGGCCCACAACTGCTCACTGTCAACGATCCACATTCCGGGTGTGGACAACTGGGAAGTGGATTTCCTCCGCAGACGATCCTTTCATCCGGGGGAATTATCTCTCCATCCCAAAGTGTTTGTGGAGATTTGCAACAGGTGGGGTAAGCCGGAAATAGATCTCATGGCAAAAAAAAGACCAATGGCACTACTATTTTTTAGGTTAACACTAAACCTTAATAGTAACCCTTAAGTTAACAGAGACATTCTGTGTTCTTATTTCATATAGGGTAAGGGTGCTAGTGTATTTAGACAATTGATACTACTAATAGGAGTAAGGAGAGGCTTACTCTTAATAAGAATACACACTATAGCACTCAGGGCTTATGACTTTCAGATCAAATCTAGTTTGAACAGCGTGTGATAGTGCACTTGTGAAACTAAATTAAAACATAACTTTTATTAAGTATATTGTAAAATTAGGAAATAAGCCTTAAGCTACCTTCTTCACTGTAGTCTTAATAATTTACTGGTACTATGATAAGGATCTATTTACCAGAACATACAAATGTGGAGCCTTGAATAATATTGTTACTATTTGTTACTGATTGAAAGCGGTTATTTCTATGAGCGGTCAGTAATAAGCTATATTGTATATAACTACTCTAGAAATCGATATGAACCACTAATGGGATAATACTAACCCCCCTATATAATTGCAGTAGCTGTATACATTAACAATTGGCTACCAATAAGAGCAAAGGGATTAACCCTATCTCTACTACTAACATTTGGGTCCAAGAGAGAGATAGAGAGCAGCTGAACTAATATATATTTTTATGCGGGTCTGAGACGAATCTACCTTTGATTTAACGGTTATTAAAATTACTTCATTCTGCTTGTTAAATGATGGATGTTATGGTTTATGATTGAGCTAAGCATTAATTGATGAAAATATATTGAGAGTCAGATGGTATATCGTACAAGTTATTATAGACTACACTAGATGGAAACTCTGATACACAACACAGGTACAAAAGTTAAAACCTTGACTAAAAACGCCAACAAAGTATAGAAACCAATATTTGCATAATAGATCGTTGGGCTGATGTCATAACTGATACTAAGACAGTACTATATTGAATCTGGGGTATATAAAACAGAGTTATTGAGCAATTGTGAGAAGCCATAAGGCTCAACATATTAAACAATTACATGTGAATTAACGGTCCAGGGATCCTTAGGGCGGAGCTAATAGATGCATTAGCAGTGCCTTCGAGGTTCAATCTAATTTACATGTTTTCGCTGTTACCACTTCTTCCTTCGTGTAGTGGCCCACATCAAGCAGGAGCAGGCCTCAGTGATACTGATTGCTCCATCATGGCCATGAAGGATGTGGTTTGCGGACCTGGTGGGGATGTCCTCATCTCCTCCGTGGAAGTTACCTTGTCACAGGGATCTACTGGAACAGGGTCCTTTTGTTCATCAAAATCTAGATTCTCTGAGGCTGACTGCATGGAGCTTGAACGCTTGGTCTTAGCCAAGAGAGGTTTCTCTGAGAGGGTTATTGACACTCATTCAGGCTCGTAAGCCTGTTACTCGTCGCATCTGTCATAAGATGTGGAGAGCTTACTTATTCTCGTGTGAAGAGCATGGTTTAGCCTGGCATAAGGTCAAGGCTGCCAGAATTCTTTCCTTTCTCCAAGAGGATCTGGAGAATGGCCTTTCTGCCAGTTCCCTGAGGGGACAGATTTCGGCCCTTTTTGTTTTGCTGCACAAGAGGCTCGCAGAGCTTCCTGACCTGCAATCTTTTCTTAAGGCTCTGATTAGGATCAGACCTTTGTTAAGATCTAACGCTCCACCTTGGAGCTTGAATCTTGATAAGTTTTTACAACGGGCTCCGTGTGAGCCTGTGCATTCGGTTGACATCAAAATGTTGTCCTGGAAGGTTCTTTTCTTTAGGTTATTGCGTCAGCACGCAGAGTTTTTGAAATGGCTGCCTTGCAATGTGAACCTACTTATCTGGTGTTCCACACTGATAAGGCTGTCCTTCGTACCCGCTTGGGTTTTCTACCTGAGGTGGTGTCTGATCGTAACATCAATCAGGAGAATGTGGTTCCTTCCTTATGTCCTAATCCTCCTCCTTCGAAAGGAACGTTTACTTCATAATCTGGATGTGGTTCGAGCTTTGAAGTTTTAAGTTTTATCTTCATGCTACTAAGGATTTTAGGCAAACTTCTTCCTAGTTTATCTATTTTGGGAAGCGTAAGGGTCTGAAGGCTTCTTCAACTTCCTTATCTTTTTGGTTGAGGAGTGTTATAGGCTTAGCTTACGAGTCAGCAGGACTTAAACCTCCTCAGAGGATTACGGCTTATTCCACTAGAGTGGTGGCTTCCTCTTGGGCCTTTAAGAACGAGGCCTCTATGGATCAGATTTGTAAGGCGGCTACTGGCTATACTTTTTCAAAATTCTATAAATTTGACGTTTTTACTTCGGCTGAAGCAGCTTTTGGGAGAAAGGTTTTACAGGCTGTGATGCCCTGAGATTATGGTCCGCATTTCCTTTACCCCTCCCGTTATCATTCAGTGTCCTCTAGAGCTTGGGTATAGTTTTCCCAACAGTAAGGAATCATGCCGTGGACTCTCCTCATTTTAAGAAGGAGAACATAAATTATGCTTACCTATTAATTTAATTTCCTTCTGTATCAGGAGAGTCCACTGTCCCGTCCGTATACTCCGATGGGTGGACCAAAATTAGTTTTTCTCTTCCGTCACGATTTATACCCTGATATTTCTCCTACTGTTCCTTGTTCCCTTGGCAGAATGACTGGGATATGAGGGAAGTAGGGGGAGTTTTTAAGCCTTTGGCTGGGATGTCTTTGCCTCCTCCTGGTGGCTAGGTTCAGTATTTCCCAACAGTAAGGAATGATGCTGTGGACTCTCCTCATACAGAAGGAAATTAAATTATCAGGTAAGCATCATTTATGTTTCCATTTTAATATGGGAAGAGTCCACAGCTGCATTCCTTACTTATGGGAAATACTGAACCTGACTACCAGGAGGAGGCAAAGACACCACAGCCAAAGGCTTAAATACCTCCCCTACTTCCTCATAACCCCATTCATTTTTTGCCTTTCGTCACAGGAGGTTGGCAGAGAAGTGTTAGAAGATTTCGGAGTAGTCTCTTATGGAGGGTAGTACTCTTCGAGATGGGACTGGAGTTTTAAGTAGTCCTGTCAGCCTCTGAGAGCATGGATGAAATTTAGAGTCCGGAGAGGCAGGGAGAGTCTTTCTGCGAAACCATCCTGACTCATATTAACAGCTCCATAGGCAATCCGCATTGACGAGTTTCGCTGCCTGCTTTCTTCACTCAAGTCCATGTCAGAAGCGATGCTACTATCTGTTACACTTGAAGGGCCGTGTTCCTGTTCCACAATGTAGATTCTGGTAAGATCATTTCATATTATATGCATGTATGATAACGCAAGAAGACAGGGTCACAGTGTGACTCCTTTTATCTGTATAGAATCAAGGGTTAATGTCTCCTTAGGCGGATTATTGAACAGGGGGGAATAATCTTATATGTTTATTTGATTTCATGCTGCTTTTATGTGTGAGATGTTATGGGCTCATAGGCTGTTATGGAATATACAGGTTTCACTTTCACTTTGAGAGCCATGCAGCTTACAAGCTTGGCTCATAGCAGGGAAGGTCCTGCATTGTGCACCATGTGATTCATTCCCTTTTTCCTGACCGGGTGTCTATCAGAGAGGAGTCATAAATCTCTGTTCTGTCTGGGTCATAGGAGGTGGTGAGTACCCCAGCCATTGGGGTATAAGGGTGCCATTTTTTGCAATAAAATAAGATGTTTTATTTCTCTAATTCTCCGGTTATTGCACTAGGGATGGAGGATTCTGTTACTTTAGAGGGCACTCCCTCTATTCCTAATGAGTAAATCTTTTTTATATGGTGAGGAGGCCTTAGTTCCGCCCTCTCAATTATGTTCCATATTCCTTGATAATGTGATATCAAACATGTTTGATACCACAGAGCCGTCCACCTCTGAGGAGTTGTCGTCTAGTGAGGTGCGTACCCTACATTCTGATATCTCTACACATGCAGTTTTCCCGTAGCATTGCTGATCCTCCATCTGGAGGGGGCCTTTTTTTCACCAGACGTTACTGCGCAGTTCAGACGGTGGTGTCTGCGGCCTTTAATGCTTTACCTCGCCCTGCTAAGCGCAAGTGAAAGATTACATATTGCACTCCTTCCCAGAGTACATCAGATAATTTATTGGATTTAACTGAGGGTTATCCGAGGATGGCGTTCTTTCTGAGACTTCAGAGTATGAACATTCTGGGTCGGAGTCTGCTGCCTCTAAAACTTCTGGCTGCGGAGGAACCACTTTTTAGTTTAGGGATTTGCGCTTTCTTCTAAAAGAAGTTTTTGGTGAATTCAAAGGTTCCAGAGGCCAAATTGCCTGATGAACCTTTAATTCCTAAATTGGATAAAGTTTGAGGACCGGGTGGTACCTTATCCTTCCCTGCTCCTATTAGATGGCAAACAATATTAAGAATAAATGGGACAGGATTGGATTCCTTTTCCCCCTCTTCTCCCTTTAACAAATTGTCCCCGGTCCTGGACTCTCAATGGAGTTGTGAGGTTCCGTCCCTAAATGGGATGGCATTATCTTCACCCTTGATAAAGTACTACTATTCCGCTTGAGGATAGTAATTCGTTTGAAGAGCCCATGGATAAAAGATGGAAACTCTGTTAAGAAAAATGTTTCAATAGGCGGGATATTTGTTTCAACCGGCAGCGGCTGTTGCCACGGGTACTGGAGAAACTATCTTCTGGTGTGACTCCTTATTGGATTTGATCGGGGTGGAGGATCCCTTCGACATTACTCAGAAAAGATTTACGGCCTTGAGGGTTGTTAATTCTTTTATCTTTGCTGTCTTGCACAAACATAGACTTCTCACCAGAGTTAGTATAAAAAAGTTTATTCGCTTGAATGCTATGGCTTCAGCTTTTTCTGTTCAGGCCCGTCGGACTCTGGCTGAAGTCATGGTCTGCGGATATGACTTCTAAATCTAGACTTCTTCTCTCCCTTTAAGGGAATTATTTTGTCTGGTCCAGGCCTGGACTCAAATTATCTCCACGGTCACAGGGGGCAAGGGTGCCCTCCTACCGCAAGAGTATATGAACTAATCTAAGGGACGCTTTTCATTCTTTTCGTTCCGATGAAGCCCATGTCAGCAGTCCTCCACTAAGCCAGAGCAAACCAAGAGTTCTTGGAAGCCGGCTCAGTCCTGGAATAAATCAAAGAAGCCCGCCGAGTCTATGTCGGCATGAATGGGCAGTCCCGGTCCTCTTCTGGATCGTGTAGGGGCAGTATGTCGCTCTTTTCAGTTGCTTGGTTCAGGGACGTGCAGGATCCATGGGTCCTGGAGGTCATAGCTCAGGGTTACAAGATATGTTTAAAGTCTCAGCCACCCAAAGGCAGATTCCTCTTGTCTTCCTGACCAGAATGGAGGGAAGCCTTTCTGGGGTGTGTATGGGATCTGTCCTCTAGGAGTTATTTTCCCGGTGCCTATCGTAATGAGAGGTTTGGGATACTATTCAAACCTTTGCATGGTCCCTAAGAAGGAGGGAACTTTCCATCCGATTCTGGACCTAAAGTGCTTAAGCAGGTTTTTAAATGTCCCCTCGTTTAAGATGGAGACAATAAGATCCATTCTTCCCCTCGTTTGAGAGTAGTAGTTCATGACCACGATATATCTGAATGATGCTCCCTTCTCGTACCAATCCTCAAGGACCACTTCCAGTTCCTAAGGTTTGCATTACTGGACCAGCACTTCCAGTTTATTGCCCTTCTGTTTGGTCTAGCTAAATACATTTTTCAAAGAGTGGACCATTCGGAATATCTCCTCTGTCTTCTTCAGGCACCCTGGGATGGCAGATAATCTAGAGAGAATTCTCTTGTGTCAAGTACCAAGGTAAAATTCGAGGGTACTATAATAGGCTCCATAGACATGAGAATATTTCTAACAGACCAGAGACGTTGCAAGCTAGCTTCAACATGTCTTGCCCTCCAGATCTCCTTAAGGCCATCTGTGGCTCGGTATATGGAGGTGATTGGTCTCATGGTGTCCAGATTGGACATCATTTCCTTTGCCAGGTTTCACCTCAGACTGTTGCAACTGTGCATTCTGAACTAGTGGAACAGCGATTTTTCTGGACAACCAATCGGGAGAATCGCTCTCTTGGTGGTTTTGTCCGGATCACTTGTCCTGAGGGACGTCCGTTTCAAGACCATCCTGGGTGATTGTGACTACGGTTGCGAGTCTGTCAGAATGGGGAGCTGTTTGGGGTGCCAGGAAGGCACAGGACCTCTGGTCTCAGGAAGTAAAGCTCCCTCCTGATCTCATTTTGGATCTTGGGGCAATATACAATGCTCTGAATGCTTGGCCTCTGCTGGGTTCGTCCCAGTTAATCAGATTCTAATCCAACAATATATCCTCGGTGGCTTACATCAACCATCAGGGGAGAATGAGAAGCTCCCTAGTTTTGAGGGAAGTATCTCAGATTCTGGTGTGATGGAGACCCGCATTTGTTCGCTGTCAGCGATCCACATTCTGGGTTTGGACAACTGGGAAGCGGATTTTCTCAGCAGACAATCCTTTCATCCGGGAGAATGGTCTCTCCATCCCGAGTGTTTGCAGAGATTTGCAAGAGGAAGATCTTATAATGTCTCAATTCCAAGCTACCCAGATAGAGGTCGAGGTACAGGGATCCTTAGGCGGCGCTAACTAATGTATTAGCAGTGCCTTGGAGGTACAATCTAATTTATCCTTTCCGACCTTTAGTGTAGTGGCTTGAGTCAAGCAGGCGTCAATGATACTGACTGCTGCGTCTTGACCGCAAAGGATATGGTTCGTGGATCTAGTGGGGATGTCATCATCTCCTCCGTGGAAGTTACCTTGTCGCAGGGATCTGCTAACCAAGGTCTCTTTGTTCATCAATGTCTAGATTCTCTGAGGCTGACTGCGTGGAGATTGAACGCTTAGTCCTAGCCAAGAGAGGGTTTTCTGAGAGAGTTATTTACACTCTAATTCAAGCTCGTAAGCTGGTTGCTCGTCTCATCTATCATAAGGTGTGGAGAACCTACTTATTCTGTTCTCCAGGATGAATTGGAGAAGGGGCTTTTCTGCAAGTCCCCTGAAGGGACAGTTTTTGGCCCTGTCTGTGTTACTGCACAAGAGGTTTGCAGAGCTTCCAGATGTGCAGCCACTTGTTAAGGCTCTGCTGGGATCAGACCTGTGTTTAGATCTAAGGCTCCTCCTGGGAGTTTTAATCTTGTCCTTAAGGTTTTGCAACGGGCTCCGTTGGAGCCAATGCATTAAGTAGACATTAAATTGTTGTCTTGGAAGGTTCCTTTCTGCTGGCTATTGCTTTTGCGCGCAGAGTATCTGATTGCTGCCTTGCAATGCGTCCCTCCTTATCTGGCTTTTCACGCCAATAAGGTTGTTCTACGAACCAAGTTGGGTTTTCTTCCTAAGGTTGGGTCGATTCGCAACATCAATCTAGATATTATGGTTCCTTTCTTATGTCCTAATCCTTCTTCGTCGAATGAACATTTATAATGTATTTCTGGATTTGGTTTTTGCCTTGAAGTTCTTCTTCGGGCCATGAAGGAATTTAGACAAACCTCTTTCACAGTTTGTTCTCTTTTCCGGGAAGCGTAGGGGTCAGAGGGTCTCTTTGATTTTCTTATTTTTTTTGTCTGAGGAGTGTCATCCCTTTAACATAGAATCAGCGGGACATAAGCCTCCTCTGAGGATTACCGCTCATTTTACGAGAGCTGTGGTTTCCTCTTGGGCCTTCAAAAATGAGGCCCCTATGGATCAGATTTGCAAGGCGGCTACCTAGTTCTCCTTACATACTTTTTCCATAATTTTACAAGTTTGATGTTTTGCTTCTGCTGAAGCAGCCTTCGGGAGAATGGTTTTGCAGGCTGTGGTGCCCTCAGATTAGGGTCCGCTTGTGACGGACCCCCTGGTACCCCGAAAGAGTACCTCCGTCAGAACACTTCCCTTGTCCTGGACATCCCTTTATCAAAAGCAATAGCTCCTGGTATCTCCCTTTGACCGCAGTCTAAAGTTATGGAGGGGACACAAAAATGAACACTATTGAAAAGCAGCACACAGATTTATACACCCTGGCATTCCAGAGTCACAGAGCTTCAGGTTACAGAGGGAATTGGTTAAACAGTAAAGCAAACATACAAACAATACATCAAACCTCTAACAATTGTCTATTCATAGGTAAAACAGATTAACATTTTGGGCAGTCTAGTTAACATAATCACACAGGAACACAATTGATTTACCCAGACAGACTCCTGAGACACAATCGGGTCTGAAACGCAAATAAAACACCTCTTATAAGAAAATATAAAAGCAGCTCTTATTATCTATTAAGTCCTTTATGCCCACTTGATTTATAGAGTCACAATTGCTCCCACAAGTGGCACTCACACCCTGTACCCATCCTGTATTTATGGATACAGGGTGACATGGACATAAGACAGAGTTATGAAAGTACATGGGGTGTCCAGCATATAAAATTCCACATTTCCATGCAGTCTCTGGGTATCCTTAAGCCCATGTACCTCCTGCCCAAAAAATGTTCCATAACAGGCCCTCAGATCTTGTTGACTTACAGCACACCGCCTCTTTTTTCCCTCCCGTTAGCATTCCGTGTACTCTAGAGCTTGGGTATATGTTTCCCACAAGTAAGGAATGCAGCTGTGGACTCTTCCCATATTAAGATGGAAAACATAAATTATGCTTACCTGATAATTTCATTTCCATCTGTATGGGAAGAGTCAACAGCTCCTGCCCGTGATCTCCAAAGGGCCACCCTAAATTTGAGATTTTTTTCTTCTGGCACCTTTTTCACCCTGATATTTCTCCTACTGTTCTTTGTTCCCTCGGCAGAATGACTGGGGTTATGAGGAAGTGGGAGAGGTATTTAAGCCTTTGGCTGGGGTGTCTTTGCCTCCTCCTGGTGGCCAGGTTCAGTATTTCCCACAAGTAAGGAATGCAGCTGTGGACTCTTCCCATACAGATGGAAATGAAATTATCAGGTAAGAATATTTTTTTTTTTTCCAGTTATATCAGACATTTACTGATTTGGCTATATATCATTAGATATACATAGATAATTAATATGAATGTATTTATTGGGAGGTGAACTCTCCTTCATTTTAATAGGTTTATCATATTTGACCAACTTTTCAGCTTTATTTGTAGTAGTATTTTTAAAATAATCATTAAATAGTTTTATTTAACTAAAACAATATATCATATTTCATTTGTTCTGCTTGCTCCTCCCTCCTCACACTTAGGTCCTTGTTCAGATTATTTACACTCCAAACAATCTTCTTGAAACTTAGTAAGGTATTCTGTGTTCAGAGATTTTCAGGGGAACAATGGCATTAAAGGGACAGTAAAGTCAAATGTATAAAGGGACAGTTTACCCCAAAAATTTCTTTCCTTTAATTTGTTCATAATGATCTATTTTCCCTACTGGAGTGTATTAAATTGTTTACAAATTGCTCCTTAGCCTTTATGTTGGCATTTGAAATAGCTGATTTAGCCTGTAGCATCCCTACCTATACTGAATGTTTCTATACCTAGGTATAGGCTATTGAGAAACTATGTAAACACAGCCAGCGGAATAAATTACACTCACAGTGGGAGGTGGAAGAGATAACGCTCTAAGATTATCATTTTCAATTGTTCTTTCTAAGTTTTGTTTAGAGACAGAGATAAGAAAGGGAAGCATTTGAGTTATAAGATAACAAGATATGATCTGCCTGCAAGCTTTAGCCTATTTTGATGGGCTTTGGTTTCAAAGAGTAAATCCAGCTATTTGTTTTGCAAAAATTAGCAATTTCTTATACATTTTATACACTACAGTTGGCATAACAAGTCATGGGGAACACATTCAGGGAACAACAATTTTACAGTGAACTGTCCTTTAAACTTTCATGATACAGATATGACATGCAACTTTAACAACTTTCCAATTTACTTCTCTTATCTAATATGCTTTGTTTTCTAGGTCTCCATTGTTTAAAAGCATGCATAGGTAGGCTCAGGGGCAATGCATTGTTAGCTAGCTTCTTGTCATTGGCTCACCCAATGTGTTCAGCTAGCTCACAGTAAAGCATTATTTTCCTTCAGCAAAGGATATCAAGAAAATGAAATAAATAAATCTGAAAATGGTATCCTCTATCTGAATCATGACACAAAACTATTGGGTTTAGGTTCATTTAAGGCTTTCTATGTTTATTTTATAACAGTTATTTCTGCGTCACAAATTCAAAATCAAATTCAAAATGCCCCAAATAACCTTACAGAGGCCTCTGGGAAAGCTGACATTGTGAATGGATTAATGGAATTAATTTACCAAAATAATTAAACATTACAGCCATGAATATACAGCATCTTCCTATATAATAAAGAACAAATCCTTATTTCATGGCAAATAACCTTTGGATTATAATCTTAAAATCGATTTCTCTTTCCTAAGATATGGAGAGTCCACAACGTCATTCAATTATTAGTGGGAATATCACTCCTGGCCAGCAGGAGGACGCAAAGAGCACCACAGCAAAGCTGTTTTTCACTCCCCTACCCATAATCCCCAGTCATTATCTTTGCCTCTGTCAATGGAGGAGGTGAAGTTTGGTGTCTGAAGAAATTCATTCCTTTTTTCGAGTACTTTTCCCTGCAAGCAAGGATTTGGGTTTAGCAGAGTCCACGTCAATCTCTTCAGTAGAGTAGTGATGGCTTTTAAGCAGTTAGGAAGTTGTGAGGTAGTCCTTGCTTTGTATTGCTGCCCATGGCACAGAAAGCCAGAGTTGGTTGCTCTGTTCTTTCTTTTTCTACAGGTCTCTTTAAGGAGTTTGTGTCCTTTCACGCCTTGTGAGCCATTTTCCTGCCGGACAGCTAGACTGCAGGTAAGTGCTTTTGTCTTCTAGGTCTTGGAGACTTGCACATCAGAAGAATATGTCATATGCAGTAGATGGGGACATTTTTAAAATGTGAGCAGGCACATTATGTATGTTGAGACTAGGGGTTAATCTTCCCTTTATTGGGACGTTTTTCCTCTTTGGGCTTTGGGATTTATGTATAAACTTAACATTTGGCAATTGGTTTTCTTTGCTTGCTTAGCTAGAACAGGCTAACTGACAGACTGCTTGAGCGTTTGTGTAAGTTAAGCTCCGGTGTTGTAGGCAGAGGGAAACGTGCACCTTTTACTTGCTGCGTAGTTTCCTCTCTCTGACGGTCATGTGACTTCTTTCTGCCAGTCATGTGACTTCTCTCTGCTGTCGGATATTCACAGAGCGGCGTCATTGAATTTTAGTCTCTTCAGTGTCGATCTACTATATGATCATTTTAGAGACTTTTGGCATCCAAATTGTGTATAAGTGTTACGGTAAGGCACCTCAGTCTGTCTGAGGTGTAGGGGGCCCGATTGGTTTATTTATTTTAAAGAATTTTTGCATAACGTTAAGTAGCTGTGGTATTAAAAAAATGTAAATTAACAGAGTATTTAAAAAATTTCTACAATTTGGGGAATTTTTTATTTAGTATTATGGACATGGACCAAGACTCTGTGTCTCTTGACAAATGCTTGTTATGCCTTGAGGCACAAATTGTTTTGCCTATGCAATTCTGTGCTGCATGGTTAGCTAGAACACTTTAGTTTAAAGATAAATTGTTGCTCTCTAAGCCCAATGTCTCTCAGGATGATGCTGTTCAGGCAATGCCACAGCTTTCTCCTCAAACGTGAAAAAGGGTGTGTGTACAAGCGCTAAGGTAATCCCCAAGCTGTATCCAAACAGAGATCCTAACCAACCTCCAAAAAATATGCACAAGTAGTAAGAAGTGAATACAGCGCCAACAAGAGGCCAAGGGATAAATATACTCACAGAGAGATAAAAGAAGATTATTTAAGGAACCATGTTAAAAAGCATCAGTAATAAAAGACTATATATAAAAAATGTAAAAAGCACATATAAATAAAATTACAAATACAGGAATATCTTACAGAAGCGGCTCAAAGGGCCAAAGCTGATAATTACAATAAAAACAGAGGTAATAACAGGTGATCAGTGTGAGTGGTACACCAGAATAAGAGTGTATACTGATAAAACAGAATTAGCCTAAGTGCAACTGTAGCAAGTGCATCAAGCAAAAAACTAATAAACAATAATACAAACAATAGTGTTCAAAATTAGTGTTACAAAAATAGTGTTCCAAAAAATAGAAAAATGCACTGCAGTGCAAAAAAAGGGGGGTAGCAAAATAATTGTATAGATACGATCAAGTAGTGAGTGAGTGCAAATGGATATAAAAATGCTAGCTACTTAATCCAGTGAGGTTAAGATATAATTAAATAAAATACACAATATGCAATAACATAAAAAATAAAATACACAATATGCAATAACATAAAAAATAAAATATAAAATATAATCCAAAAAAGTGTTCAAAAAGTTGATCAACAAATGTTAGTGAAGAACAAAAATAAGTCAATCAAAACTAAAAAATGGAAAAAAAGGGTGATGAAAAGCAAGGTGAAAGTGAGGAAATTGATTCCTTCCAATGTTAGTTACTTTAACAGATCCAAATTCCTGAGTGTGGTTGCTGAAGTAGCTGATTGGATCCTAGCACCTGTCAGCTGCTCCTATGGTATCCTAAAAAGTGTCCCAATATGTCAACGCGTTTCTGCCCTCAAAAAAGGGCCTTTCTCAAGACTCGACGCGTTTCTGCCCTCAAAAAAGGGCCTTTCTCAAGACTCAGTCTTGAGAAAGGCCCTTTTTTGAGGGCAGAAACGCGTTGACATATTGGGACACTTTTTAGGATACCATAGGAGCAGCTGACAGGTGATAGGATCCAATCAGCTACTTCAGCAACCACACTCAGGAATTTGGATCTGTTAAAGTAACTAACATTGGAAGGAATCAATTTCCTCACTTTCACCTTGCTTTTCATCACCCTTTTTTTCCATTTTTTAGTTTTGATTGACTTATTTTTGTTCTTCACTAACATTTGTTGATCAACTTTTTGAACACTTTTTTGGATTATATTTTATATTTTATTTTTTATGTTATTGCATATTGTGTATTTTATTTTTTATGTTATTGCATATTGTGTATTTTATTTAATTATATCTTAACCTCACTGGATTAAGTAGCTAGCATTTTTATATCCATTTGCACTCACTCACTACTTGATCGTATCTATACAATTATTTTGCTACCCCCCTTTTTTTGCACTGCAGTGCATTTTTCTATTTTTTGGAACACTATTTTTGTAACACTAATTTTGAACACTATTGTTTGTATTATTGTTTATTAGTTTTTTGCTTGATGCACTTGCTACAGTTGCACTTAGGCTAATTCTGTTTTATCAGTATACACTCTTATTCTGGTGTACCACTCACACTGATCACCTGTTATTACCTCTGTTTTTATTGTAATTATCAGCTTTGGCCCTTTGAGCCGCTTCTGTAAGATATTCCTGTATTTGTAATTTTATTTATATGTGCTTTTTACATTTTTTATATATATAGTCTTTTATTACTGATGCTTTTTAACATGGTTCATTAAATAATCTTCTTTTATCTCTCTGTGAGTATATTTATCCCTTGGCCTCTTGTTGGCGCTGTATTCACTTCTTACTACTTTCTCCTCAAACGTCCCAAGCCTCTATGGCGTCACATACATTGCCCTGCAGTTCCTCTCAGCCTCCTGTATGAGTTTATTTGCCTGCAGACTTTGCTGCACAGGTATCTTCTGCGGTATCTGCGGCATTATAGTCTGATGAGGAGGATACGTCGGTAGCCTCTGAGGGTGAAATCTCAGATTCAGACAGTATTATTCCTTCATCTGATACTGAAGAAGTAAACTTCAGATTTAAGCTTGAACACCTTTGTGTACTGTTAAAGGAGGTATTGGCTACTTTGTAGGACTCCAATACTTCTGTCGTTGTCAACCCTAAGAAGTCTAGTAAATACTATGATGTTCCTTCCTCTGTGGAAGTTTTTCCTGTCCCAGACCGTGTGACAGAGATTATTTCACAGGAATGGGAGAAGCCAGGGATTTCTCTTTTAAGATGTATCGAGTCCACGGATTCATCCATACTTGTGGGATATTCTCCTTCCTTACAGGAAGTGGCAAAGAGAGCACCCACTGCAGAGCTGTCTGTATAGCTCCTCCCTTAGCTCCACCCCCCAGTCATTCTCTTTGTCTACTCTAAGTACTAGGAAGGGTAAAGTGAGGGTGCTGACAAAAATGTTAGTTTTTATTTTCTCAAGCAAAACTTTATTTTAAATGGTACCGGTGTGTACTATTTATTCTCTGGCAGAAAAGGGATGAAGATTTCTGCAAGGAGGATGATGATCTTAGCACTTTGTAACTAAGATCCACTGCTGTTCTCACAAGGGCTGAAGAGTACAGGAAAACTTCAGTTGGGGGAACGGTTTGCAAGCTAAACTGCATTGAGGTATGTTCAGTCTATTTTTTTCTAGACAGACTGTGATAATTCTAGAAAAGGCTGGCAATATCCCCATGAGGGAAGGGTAAGCTGTATTCAGACACTTAGTAGGAATCCCAGCTTGCATAAAGGGCTCATTAGTTACTGGTGACACTGATAGGAAAAAACGTTTGTTTTTTTTTGTTTTTTTTTTTATTGCAAATATAACGTTTTATGAGGGACTTTAAGGGGTCATTGTGGCTTGTTTAAGGGTTATTAACCCACATGGCTAGTTTAAGAAACACTCTGTTGTGTTTCTTTTAGGCCCCATAACATTGAGTGAGGTGGGAGGGGCCTATTTTCGCGCTAAGGGATTTGTTATCTGAGGGAGAGATTTCTGATTCAGGAAAGACGCTCCCTCAGACAGATTCTGATATGACGGCCTTTAAATTTAAGCTTGAACACCTCCGCTTATTGCTCAGGGAGGTATTAGCGACTCTAGATGATTGTGACCCTATAGTGGTCCCAGAGAAATTGTGTAACATGGACAAATACTTAGAGGTTCCTGTTTACACTGATGTTTTTCCAGTCCCTAAGAGGATTGTGAATATTGTTACTAATGAGTGGGATAGACCAGGAATTCTGTTTGCTCCCCCTCCTGTTTTTAAGAAAATGTTTCCCATATCTGACACCATGCGGGACTCGTGGCAGACGGTTCCTAAGGTGGAGGGAGCTATTTCTACTCTTTCTAAGCGTACAACTATACCTATCGAAGACAGTTGTGCTTTCAAAGATCCTATAGATAAAAAATTAGATGGTGTCCTGAAGAAAATTTTTGTTCATCAAGGTTTTCTTCTCCAACCTATTGCGTGCATTGTTCCTGTAACTACTGCAGCTGCTTTCTGGTTTGAGGCTCTAGAAGAGGCTCTTCAGATGGAGACTCCATTAGAGGATATTATGGATAGAATTAAGGCCCTTAAGCTGGCTAATTCTTTCATTACAGATGCCGCTTTTCAACTGGCTAAATTAGCGGCAAAGAATTCAGGCTTTGCCATTTTAGCACGCACGGCGTTATGGCTTAAGTCCTGGTCTGCTGATGTGTCATCAAAATCTAAACTTTTGAACATCCCTTTCAAAGGAAAGACCCTATTTGGGCCTGAACTGAAAGAGATTATTTCTGACATCACTGGAGGGAAAGGCCATGCCCTTCCTCAGGATAAAACAAATAAAATAAGGACCAAACAAAATCATTTTCGTTCCTTTCGGAACTTCAAGGGTGGTCCTGCTTCAGCTTCCCCTGCTGCAAACCAAGAGGGGAATTTTGCCCAATCCAAGTCAGTCTGGAGACCTAACCAGGCGTGGAACAAGGGTAAACAGGCCAAGAAGCCTGCAGCTGCCTCTAAGACAGCATGAAGGGGTAGCCCCCGATCCAGGACCGGATCTAGTAGGGGGCAGACTCTCTCTTCACTCAGGCTTGGGCAAGAGATGTTCACTATTCGTGGGCCTTAGAAATAGTGTCCCAGGGATATCTTCTGGACTTCAAAGACTCCCCCCCCAAGGGGGAGATTTCACATTTCTCAATTGTCTGCAAACCAGACAAAGAGAGATCTTACGCTGTGTAGAAGACCTACATACCATGGGAGTAATCCGCCCAGTTCCAAAAGCGGAACAAGGGCTAGGTTTTTACTCAAACCGGTTTGTGGTTCCCAAAAAAGAGGGAACTTTCAGACCAATCTTGGATCTCAAAATTCTAAACAAATTCCTCAGAGTACCATCATTCAAGATGGAGACTATTCGGACTATTCTACCGTTGATCCAGTAGGGTCAATATATGACTACCGTGGACTTAAAGGATGCGTATCTACACATCCCTATTCACAGAGATCAGCATCAATTCCTCAGATTCGCCTTTCTGGACAGGCATTACCAGTTCGTGGCCCTTCCCTTCGGGTTGGCTACGGCTCCCAGAATTTTCACAAAGGTGATAGGGTCCCTTTTGGCGGTTCTAAGACCGCGGGCATAGCAGTGGCGCCTTATCTAGACATCTTAATTCAGGCGTCAACTTTCCAGCTAGCCAAATCTCACACGGAAATCGTGTTGGCTTTTCTGAGATCTCACGGGTGGAAGGTGAACATAAAAAAGAGTTTTCTCTTCCCTCTCACAAGAGTTTCCTTCCTAGGGACTCTGATAGACTCGGTAGAAATGAAAATATTTATGACGGAGGTCAGAAAATCAAAACTCTTAACCACTTGCTGAGCTCTTCATTTCATTCCTCAGCCATCAGTGGCTCAGTGTATGGAGGTAATCTGACTCATGGTAGCGGCAATGGACATAGTTCCTTTTGCCCGCCTACACCTCAGACCACTGCAACTATGCATGCTCAAACAGTGGAATGAGGATTATGCAGATTTATCTCCTCAACTGCATCTGGACCAGGAGACCAGAGATTCTCTTCTCTGGTGGTTGTCTCAGGACCACCTGTCTCAGGGAATGTGTTTCCGCAGGCCAGAGTGGCTCATAGTAACGACAGATGCCAGCCTGCTAGGCTGGGGTGCAGTCTGGAACTCCCTGAAAGCACAGGGCTTATGGTCTTGGGAGGAAACTCTACTCCTGATAAACATTCTAGAACTGAGAGCGATATTCAATGCGCTTCAGGCGTGGCCTCAGCTAGCTGCGGCCAAATTCATCAGATTTCAGTCGGACAACATCACGACTGTAGCTTATATCAATCATCAAGGAGGAACACAGAGTTCTCTAGCGATGATAGAGGTAACCAAAATAATCCAATGGGCGGAGGATCACTCTTGCCATCTCTCAGCAATCCATATCCCAGGGGTAGAGAACTGGGAGGCGGATTTCTTAAGTCGTCAGACTTTTCATCCGAGGGAGTGGGAGCTCCATCCGGAGGTATTTGCCCAGCTGACTCGGCTATGGGGCACACCAGAATTGGATCTGATGGCGTCCCGTCAGAATGACAAACTTCCTCGTTACGGGTCCAGGTCCCGGGATCCCCAGGCGGTACTGATAGATGCTCTAGCAGTGCCCTGGTCCTTCAGTCTGGCCTATGTATTTCCACCGTTTCCTCTCCTTCCACGTCTGGTTGCCAGAATCAAGCAGGAGAGAGCTTCGGTGATTCTGATAGCACCTGCGTGGCCACGCAGGACTTGGTATGCAGACCTAGTGGACATGTCATCGGTTCCACCGTGGACTCTGCCAATGAAGCAGGACCTTCTAATCCAAGGTCCATTCAAACATCCAAATCTAATTTCTCTGCGTCTGACTGTTTGGAGATTGAACGCCTGATTCTATCAAAGCGTGGTTTGATACCCTGATTCAAGCTAGAAAGCCTGTCACCAGGAAAATCTATCATAAGATTTGGCGCAAATATCTTTATTGGTGTGAATCCAAGGGTTACTCATGGAGTAAGATTAGGATTCCTAGAATATTGTCTTTTCTCCAAGAAGGATTGGAGAAGGGATTATCAGCTAGTTCTTTAAAAGGACAAATATCTGCCTTGTCTGTTCTTTTACACAAACGTCTGGCAGATGTCCCAGACGTCCCAGACGTTCAAGCGTTTAGTCAGGCCTTGGTCAGGATCAAGCCTGTATTTAAACCTATTGCTCCGCCATGGAGCCTAAACTTAGTTCTTAAAGTTCTTCAAGGGGTTCCGTTTGAACCTATGCTTCTATCTTGGAAAGTTTTGTTTTTAGTAGCTATCTCTTCGGCTCGAAGAGTTTCTGAGTTATCTGCTTTACAGTGTGACTCACCTTACCTTGTTTTCCATGCAGATAAGGTGGTTTTGCGTACCAAACCTGGATTCCTTTCTAAGGTTGTTTCTAATAGGAATATTAATCAGGAAATTGTTGTTCATTCACTGTGTCCTAATCCTTCATCGAAGAAGGAATGTCTGTTGCACAATCTTGATGTGATTCGTGCTTTAAAGTTCTACTTACAAGCAACTAAAGATTTCCGTCAAACATCTTCATTGTTTGTTGTTTATTCTGGTAAACGGAGAGGTCAAAAGGCTACGGCTACCTCTCTTTCCTTTTGGCTGAAAAGCATCATCCGTTTGGCTTATGAGACTGCTGGCCAGCAGCCTCCTGAAAGAATTACTGCTCATTCTACTAGAGCAGTGGCTTCCACATGGGCTTTTTAAAATGAGGCTTCTGTTGAACAGATTTGTAAGGCGTCGACTTGGTTTTCGCTTCATACTTTTTCCAAATTTTACAAATTAGATACTTTTGCTTCTTCGGAGGCTATTTTTGGGAGAAAGGTTCTACAAGCAGTGGTGCCTTCCGTTTAAGGTACCTGTCTTGTCCCTCCCTTCATCCGTGTCCTAAAGCTTTGGTATTGGTATCCCACAAGTATGGATGAATCCGTGGACTCGATACATCTTTCAAGAGAAAACACAATTAATGCTTACCTGATAAATTTATTTCTCTTGTGATGTATTGAGTCCAGGGCCCGCCCTGTTTATTTAAGACAGGCAGTATATTTTTATTTAAAAAAAAAAAAATATCAGTCACCTCTGCACCATATAGTTTCTCCTTTTTCTTCCTAGCCTTCGGTCGAATGACTGGGGGGTGGAGCTAAGGGAGGAGCTATATAGACAGCTCTGCTGTGGGTGCTCTCTTTGCCACTTCCTGTAAGGAAGGAGAATATCCCACAAGTATGGATGAATCCGTGGACTCGATACATCACAAGAGAAATAAATTTATCAGGTAAGCATAAATTGTGTTTCCTTTCTCCCAGTCTCTCGTATTTAAAAAGATGTTTCCTGTTGCTGACTCCATTAAAGATTCTTGGCGCACGGTGCCTAAAGTAGAAGAGGCTATTTCTACTCTGGCTAAGAGAACTACGATCCCTATAGAGGATAGCTGCTCCTTTAAAGGGACACTGAACCCAAATTTTTTCTTTCGTGATTCAGATAGAGCATGCAATTTTAAGCAACTTTCTAATTTACTCCTATTATTAATTTTTTCTTTGTTCTTTTGCCATCTTTATTTGAAAAAGAAGGCATCTAATCTTTTTTCTTGGTTCAGGATTCTGGACAGCACTTTTTTATTGGTGGATAAATGTATCCACCAATCAGCAAGGACAACCCAGGTTGTTCACCAAAAATGGGCCGGCATCTAAACTTACATTCTTGCATTTGAAATAGATACCAAGAGAATAAAGGAAAATTGATAATAGGAGTAAATTAGAAAGTTGCTTAAAATGTCATGCTCTATCTGAATCACAAAAGTAAAAAATTGGGTTCTGTGTCCCTTTAAGGATTCCATGGACAAAAAGCTGGAAGCTTATTTGAAGATGATGTATGTTCATCAAGGTCTTTAATGGCAACCTGTAGTTTGTATTGCTACAGTAGCAAGTGTGGTATCTTATTGGTGTGATGCCTTGTCTGAATCAATTTCCATCTTAATATGAGGGGAGTCCACGGTTTCATTCCTTGTGGGAAATACAGAACCTGGCCACCAGGAGGCGGCAAAGACACCCCGGCCAAAGGCTTAAATACCTCCCCCACTCCCCTCATCCCCCAGTCATTCTTTGTCTTTTGTCACAGGAGGATGGCAGAGTAGTGTGGGAAGATTTGGAGTAGTCTCTTAGGGAGGGTAGTACCCTTCGGTATGGGACTGGAGTTTTAAGTAGTCTTGTCAGCCTCTCAGTGAGAGCATGGACGAATGTTAGGGTCTGGAGATGCAGGGAGAGTTTTTTTGCGAAACCATCCAGACTCGTATTAACAGCTCCAAAGCAATCAGTGTTGACGAGTTTCACTGCCTACTTTTATCACTCAAGTCCATGTTAGGTGCGATGCTACAAGACTGTCAAACTTAAGAGGCTGTGTGTCTGTTCCACGGCGATGATTCCGGTAAGATGGTTTCACTTTATAATCATATGATAACGCAAGAAGACAGGGTCACAGTGTGACTTCCTTTTATCTGTATGGAATCAAAGGTTAATATCTCCGGAGGGAGTTATTGAACAGGGGGGATTTATGCTGCGACATGTGTGAGATGAGTCTCAGGCAGATGGTGGAACATTCAGGTTTTACTTTAGTTTTTGAATATCTCGCCGTCTGTTCGGTTTGGCACGCTTATTCCAGAAGCAGGGGCGGTCCTGCATGAAACACCATGTGACGGGTGTGGTCTCATTGATTTCCTCTTTCCTGTCCGTGCGGTTTGCAGGAGACAAAGCGGTTTCTCTGTGGGGCCTGGGTCATAGGAGGTGGTGAGTGCCCCAGCCATTGGGTGTATAAAGGTGCCATTTATTTTTTTCTATAGTCTGTCTTGAAAGTGTTAGCTTTGAAGGACTCTGATACGTTAGAAGGTACTCCCTCTTTACCATAATCTAATACCTGTTTTTATTGTGATAAGGCTGCGGTATACCTGCCTGCTCAATTATGTTCCACATGCCTTGATAAAGTACTTTACCGTGAGGTGCGTTCCCTGCATTCATCTCCTATTACACATGCAGCTTCACATTGCACTGCTAGTCCTCCTTCGGGAGGGGCCCTCTTCAGACTTTGCTGACCAACTACAAATGGAAGTGTCTGTGTCCTTCAGTGCTTTACCTTGCCCTGCTAAGCGCAAGCAAAAGGTCAAATATTGCTATCCTTCCCAGGGGTCATCTACCATCTTTTTGGATTTATCTGATACTATATTATCCGCTGATGAGGACTTCTCTGATACTTCAGAGGATGCTCTTTCTGGGTCGGAATCTGCTGCCTCTAAACTTCCGGCTGTGGAGGAACCAGACTTTAGATTTAGGATCGAGCACTTACGCTTTCTGTTAAAAGAAGTGTTGGCTACTTTAGAGGTTCCAGATCCTAAACTACCCGAGAAACCTTCTATTTCTAAGCTTGATAAGGTTTATGAGGACAGGGTGGTGCCACTGACTTTCCTGGTTCCCGTAAAGATGGCAAATATTAAGAATGAATGGGAGAGAATTGGATCTTTTTCCCCTTCTTCCTTTAAGAAATTGTTCCCAGTTCCGGACTCTCAATTAGAGTTGTGGGGTTCCGTCCCTAAGGTGGATGGAGCTATCTCCACGCTTGCTAAGCGCACTACTATCCCGCTTGAGGATAGTTAGTCGTTTAACCCTTTAATGACAACTGACGTACCAGGTACATCATGCATTAACAAGCAGTTAATGACAATAGACGTACCTGGTACGTCAGTTGTCTAACAGAGTGCTGGAAGCGATTGCGATCGCTTCCAGCAGCTCTGAGGGTATTGCAGTGATGCCTCGATATGGAGGCATCCTGCAATACCCCTTTAGAAGCCTCTGATGCAGAGAGAGCCACTCTGTGGCCCTCTCTGCACCGAAGCGTCGTTGGTGGGTGGGAGCAAGGCAGGGAGTTTGGTGGGAGCAAGGCAGGGAGGTGGGTGGGCGGCCTGCCAAGGGCCTGTGATGTGGAGGGGGGCGGGATCGGAGGCGGCAGTGTCCGGGGGCGCGCACGGACGCGGCGGGTGGGCGTGTGCACGGGGCGGGAGCGGGTGGGAACTGCTACACTACAGAAACATATCATTCAAAATTGGGAGAAAAGGGGGGGGATTTTAATGTAATCATCAATCGAAGGGTTCTGGGAGGGAGGGGGGGGGGAGCTACACTACAGAAAATGGCAAAAAAGGCCAAAAAATAATAAAAGCACATTTTTTTTAATAAACTGGGTACTGGCAGACAGATGCCAGTACCCAAGATGGCGCCCATTAAGTTAGAGGGGGAGGGTTAGAGAACTGTTTGATGGGGGATCCGTGAGGTTGGGGGCTAAGGGGGGATTTTATACAGCAGCATATGTAAATATGCTATAAAAAAAAACAAATATACCTTTTATTTTAGTACTGGCAGACTTTCTGCCAGTACTTAAGATGGCGGGAACAATTGTGGGGTGGGGGAGGGAAGAGAGCTGTTTGGGAGGGATCAGGGGGTCTGATGTTTCAGGTGGGAGGCTGATCTCTACACTAAAGCTAAAATTAACCCTGCAAGCTACCTAATTAACCCCTTTACTGCTAGCCATAATACACGTGTGATGCGCATCAGAATTTAGTGGCCTTCTAATTACCAAAAAACAACGCCAAAGCCATATATGTCTGCTATTTCTGAACAAAGGGGATCCCAGAGAAGCATTTACAACCATTTGTGCCATAATTGCACAAGCTGTTTGTAAATAATTTCAGTAAGAAACCAAAAATTGAGAAAAATTTAAAGTTTTTTTTTTTATTTGAACGTATTTGGCGGTGAAATGGTGGCATGAAATATACCAAAATGTGCCTAGATCAATACTTTGGGTTGTTTACTACACTAAAGCTAAAATTACCCCAAAAAGCTCCCTACATGCTCCCTAATTAACCCCTTCACTGCTGCGCATAATACACGTATGTGCGCAGTGGCATTTAGCAGCCTTCTAATTACCAAAAAGCAACGCCAAAGCCATATATGTCTGCTATTTCTGAACAAAGGGGATGCCAGAGAAGCATTTACAACCATTTTTGCCATAATTGCACAAGCTGTTTGTAAACAATTTCAGTGAGAAACCGAAAGTTTGTGAAAAAAATTGTTAAAAAGTGAACGATTTTTTGTATTTGAACGCATTTGGCGGTGAAATAGTGGCATGAAATATACCAAAATGGGCCTAGATCAATACTTTGGGATGTCTTCTAAAAAAAATATATATATGTCAAGGGATATTCAGAGATTCCTGAAAGATATCAGTGTCCCAATGTAACTAGCACTAATTTTGAAAAAAAGTGGTTTGGAAATAGCAAAGTGCTACTTGTATTTATTGCCCTATAACTTGCACAAAAAGCAAAGAACATGTAAACATTGGGTATTTCTAAACTCAGGACAAAATTTAGAAACTATTTAGCATGGGTGTTTTTTGGTGGTTGCAGATGTGTAACAGATTTTGGGGCTAAAAGTTAAAAAAAAGTGTTTTTTTCCATTTTTTCCTCATATTTTATATTTTTTTTTATAGTAAATTAGAATATATGATGAAAATAATGCTATCTTTAGAAAGTCCATTTAATGGCGAGAAAAACGGTATATAATATGTGTACAGTAAATGAGTAAGAGGAAAATTACAGCTAAACACAAACACCGCAAAAATGTAAAAATAGCCTTTGTCACAAACGGACAGAAAATGGAAAAGTACTGTTGTCATTAAGGGGTTAAGGAGCCTATGGATAAGAAGCTAGAAACTCTTCTAAGGAAGATGTTACAGCACACAGGTTATTTGTTTAAACCTGCAGCGGCGGTTGCTGCGGTGGCTGGAGCCACTACCTATTGGTTTGACTCCCTATTGGAGATGATCGAGGTGGAAACTCGCCTTGAGGGTAGCTAATTCTTTTATATGTGATGCAAATATGCAGATCATTCGCCTGAATACAAAGACATCAGGTTTTTCTGTTCTAGCCCGTAGGGCACTCTGGCTGTAGTCTTGGTCTGCGGACATGACTTCAAAATCTAGACTACTTTCCCTTCCATTTAAGGGGAAGATTCTTTTCGGTCCAGGCCTGGACTCAATCATATCCACGGTCACTGGGGGCAAAGGTGCCTTTCTACCGCAGGATAATAAGAATAAACCTAAAGGACAGGGTCCTAATTTTCATCCCTTTCATTCGAATAACTCCCAATGCCAGCAGCCCTCTGCGAAGCCTGAACACTCTAAGGGAACTTGGAAACCGTCTCAATCTTGGAATAAATCCAAGCAGAACAAGAAGCCCGCCAAAACAAAATCGGCATGAAGGGACGGCCCCCGATCCGTCGATGGATCGTGTTGGGTGCAGACTATCTCTCTTTGTGGAGACTTGTCTTGGGGACGTGCAAGACCCTTGGGTTCTGGAGGTCATTGCTCAGGGTTACAGGATAGGTTTCAAATCTCATCCACCCAGGGGCAGATAACTCTTATCAAACCTGTCTTCAAGACCATAAAAACTAGAAGCTTTTCTAGGGTGCGTGAGGGATCTCTCCTCCCTGGGAGTAATTGTGCCGGTAGCTCTAGCAGAGTGAGGTCTAGGGTACCACTCAAACCTTTTTGTGGTCCCAAAGAAGGAGGGTACGATTCGCCTGATTCCTGTCGGTCCTATCGTTCAAGATGGAGACAATAAGGTCCATTCTGTCCTTAGTTCAAGAGGGACAGTTCATGACTACGATAGACTTGAAGGATGCTTACCTTCATGTGCCAATACTCAAGGATTACTTCAAGTTCTTATGATTCCCGTTTCTTGACCAGCACTTCCAGTTTGTTGCTCTTCCATTTGGTATAGCTACTGCCCCAAGAGTCTTTACAAAGGTTCTGGGGGCTCTGCTCACAGTAGCGAGATTCAGAGGTATTGCTGTAGCACCATATTTGGAGGACATCCTGGTTCAGGCTCTGTCCTGTTGGCTGGCAGAGGATCATTCAAGAGCTCCTCTACTTCTTCTTCGATCTCATGGATGGAAGATAAACTTAGAAAAGAGTTCTCTGGTTCCCAGTACCAGGGTGGAATTCCTGGGTATGATAATAGATTCCATATCCATGAGGATATTTCTTAAAGACCAGAGACGTTGCAAAATTACTTCCAATTGTCTTGCCCTCCAGACCTCCTTAAAGGGACAGTTTAATCAAAAATTTTCTCCCCTTTAATTTGTTCCCAATGATCCACTTTACCTGCTGGAGTGTATTAAATTGTTTACAAGTAGCTCCTTTACCCTTATATTGGCATTTGAAATTGTTAATTTAGCATGTGGTATCCCCACCTATTCTGAAAGTTTGTGGCCGCGCGTACCAGCTATAGATAAGCTTTGTAAACACAGCCAGCAGAAGAAATTACACTCCCAGTTTGATAAAGCAGAGAGAAGGTAATAAAATGTTGATTTTGCATTGTTCTCTCAAAGTATTCGTGATTGTTTTAAGGACAGATATAAGATAAAGAAGCAGGTATATGTGCACAGTGTGATACAGTAATGAGATCTGATTATACCTACAAGCTCAACCTATTTTATTAGGCTGTGGCTTCAAAACACAAAATCAGAGCTTTAATATACAGAAATAAACCTTAAAAAGCTAATTTTCATACATTTTTTACTCTGCAGTTGGTAAAAAAAGCAATTGTAAACACATTAAGGGAAAAACTATTTTACAGTATACTGTCCCTTTAAGGCCCTCTGTGGCTCAGTGTATGGAGGTAATTGGGCTCATGGTGTCCAGCATAGATATCATCCCATTTGCCAGATTCCATCTCAGACCTCTTCAACTGTGCATGCTGAGGCAGTTGAACGGCAACCACTCAGATCTGTCACAACAGTTTTCTCTGGACAACCGGTTGAGAGAATCACTCTCTTGGTGGCTCTGTCCAGTTCGCCTGTCCAAGGGACATCCTTCTTGAGACCATCCTGGGAGATTGTGACTATAGACGCAAGTCTATCAGGATGGGGAGCTGTTTGGGGTGCCAGAAAGGCACAGGGCTTGTGGACTTGAGAGGAATCTCTCCTCCCGATCAACATTTTGAAACTTCAAGCGATCTTCAATGCTCTGAAGGCTTGTCCTCTCTTGGGTTTGTCCCAGTCTATCAGATTTCAATCAGACAACATAACATTGGTGGCTTACATCAACCATCAGGGGGGAACGAGTAGCTCCCTAGCAATGAGGGAGGTATCTCGGATTCTGGAATGGGCGGAGGCCCACAACTGCTCGCTGTCAGCGATCCTCATTCCGGGTGTGGACAACTGGGTAGCAGATTTCCTCAGCAGACAATCCTTTCAGCCGGGGGAATGGTCTCTCCATCCCGCGGTGTTTGTGGAGATTTGCAACAGATGGGGGACGCCGGAGATAGATCTCATGGCGTCCCGGCTCAATTCCAAGCTACCCAGATACGGGTCGCAGTCCAGGGATCCTCAGGCGGAGCTAATAGATTCATTAGCAGTACCTTGGAGGTTCAATTTGGTTTACATTTTTCCACCATTACCACTTCTCCCTCGGGTTGTGGCCCGCATCAAGCAGGAGCAAGCTTTGGCAATACTAAGTGCTCCATCGTGGCCGCGAAGGATGTGGTTCGCAGACCTGGTGGGGATGTCGTCATCTCCTCCATGGAGGTTACCTTGTCACAGGGATCTGCTGGAACAGGGCCCTTTTGTTCATCAGAATCTATATTCTCTGAGGCTGACTGCGTGGAGATTGAACGCTTAGTCCTAGCCAAGAGAGGTTTTTCTGAGAGTGTGATTGATTCTCTCATTTAAGCTAGAAAGCCGGTCACCCATCACATCTATCATAAGGTGTGGAGGACCTACTTATTTTGGTGTGAAGAGCGTTGATTCCCCTGGCAAAAGGTCAAGGTGTCCAGGATTCTTTCCTTTCTCCAAGATGGTTTGGAGAAGGGACTTGCCGCTAGTTCCTTAAAGGGACAGATTTCGTCTCTATCGTTATTACACAAGAGGCTTGCTGAGCTTCCTGATATACAGTCTTTTGTTCAGGCTCTGTCTAGAATCAGGCTGGTTCTTAAGGTTTTGCAGAGGGCTCCGTTTGAGCCTTTTGCATTCAGTTGGCATTAAATTACTGTCTTGTAAGGTTCTTTTTCAACTGGCTATTGCTTCGGCACACAGAGTTCTTGAGATGGCAGCCTTGAAATGTGAGCCTCTTTACCTAGTTTTTCATGCTAAGGCCGTTCTTCGTACTGGGTTTTCTCCCTAAGGTTGTGTCTGATCGCAGCATTAATCAGGAGACTGTGGTTCCTTCCTTGTGTCCTAATCCTCTTTCGAAGGAACGATTACTTCATAATTTGGATGTAGTTCGGGCTCTGAAATGTCTTTTTCAGGCTATGAAGGATTTTAGACAGACTTTGGCATCGTTTGTTGTCTATTCTGGGAAGTGTAGAGGGCAGAAGGCTTCTTCCATGCCCCTATCTTTTTGGTTGAGGAGCATTATTCGCTTAGCATATGAAACAGTGGGACATAAGCCTCCTCAGAGGATTACACCTCATTCAACTAGAGGTGTGGCTTCATCTTGGGCCTTCAAGAATGAAGCCTCTGTAGAGCAGATTTGTAGGGCGGCTACCTGGTTCTCCTTACATACTTTTTTCAAAGTTTTACAAATTTGACGTTTTTGCTTCGGCTGAAGCAGCTTTTGGGAGAAAGGTTTTGCAGGCTGTGGTGCCCTCAGAATAGGGTCCGCCTCTCTCTTACCCTCCCGTTTTCATTCAGTGTCCTCTAGAGCTTAGGTATATGTTTCCCACAAATAAGGATTGAAGCCGTGGAGTCTCCTCATATTAAGATGGAAAACATAAATTATGCTTTCCATCTGTATGAGGAGAGTCCACTGCCCCTGCCCGTTTTCTCCGTTAGGCAGACCATTTTTTTTTTTTCTTCTGGCACCATTTATACCCTATTTCTCCTACTGTTCCTTGTTCCCTCGGCAGAATGACTGGGGGATGAGGGGAGTGGGGGAGGTATTTAAGCTTTTGACTGGGGTGTCTGTATTCCCACAAGTAAGGAATGAAGCCGTGGACTCTCTTCATACAGATGGAAATGAAATTATCTGGTAAGCATAATTTTGTTTTTAGTAGAGACTCCTTTGGAGGAGATACAAGATAGGATTAAGGCTCTCAAACTAGCAAATTCCTTTATTTCTGAGGCTAACATGCAAGTTATGCCAAGATGTTTTGCTTCATTATCCTAGCCCGCAGGGCATTGTGGCTAAAATCTTGATCAGCTGATGTTACCTCTAAGTCCCAAGCTTCTTGCGCTTCCTTACAAGGGTAAGACCTTGTTCGGACCTGATCTGGCAGAAATAATTTCTGATATTACAGGTGGAAAAGGGGCTTTTCTACCGCAAGACAAGAAGAAGACTCAAAGGACGTCAAAGTAATTTTCATTCCTTTCGTAACGTCAAAGTTCAAAAGTCTTCCTCTTCCAAGCAGGAGTAGTCCATGTCTTCTTGGAAGCCCAATCAGTCTTGGAATAAGGGGAAGCAATTAAAGAAACCCTCAGCTGAGTCTTAGTCAGCATGAAGGTCTGGCACAAGGTCTGGGATTGGATCAAGGGGGGGCAGACTTTCCCTGTTTTGTCAAGCGTGTAGACGAGATGCCCTGATCCTTGGGCTGTGGACATAGTATCTCAGGGTTACAAAATAGAATTAAAAACTTTCCCTCCCAGGGCAGATTCCACCTCTCAAGATTATCTGCAGACCAGGTAAAAAGAGAGGCATTCTTGAACTGCGTTCAGGATCTTTCTTCCCTGGGAGTGATTGTTCCAGTAAGGGAACCGGGTCAGGGATTCTATTCAAATCTGAACTTTTTGACCTGTTTTAGACCTAAAGTGCCTCAACAAGTTTCTCAGGGTACCAAACTTTAAAATGGAAACCATTCGTTCCATTCTTCCTTTGGTCCAAGAGGGTCAGTTCATGATGTCCATAGACCTGAAGGACGCGTATCTTCATGTTCCCATCCACTGGGATCATCACCAATTCCTGAGATTCACCTTTCTAGACAAACACTTTCAGTTTGTGGCTCTTCTGTTTGGCCTTGTTACATTTACCAGAATTTTCTCAAAGGTTCTGGGGGCTTTCTTGGCAGTGATCAGGTCTCAGTGGTACCATACCTGGACAACATATTGGTTCAGGCGCCATCTTTTCATCAAGTAAACTCTCATACAGAAATCTTCTTGTCTTTTCTACGTTCCCACGGTTGGAAAGTGAATCTGAAAAAGAGTTCCCTTGTTCCAGCTACAAGGGTGGTTTTCTTAGGGACCATAATAGATTCCCTATCTATGAAATTTTTTCTGACTGAGGTCAGAAAATCCAAAATTCTCTCCTCTTGCCTCTCTCTTCAGTCTACTGTTCGACCATCAGTGGCTCAATGTATGGAGGTAATTGGTCTGATGGTTGCTTCCATGGACATCATTCCCTTTACTCGATTCCATATGAGAGCTCTGCAATTATACATGCTCAGACAATGGAACGGAGACCATTCGGATCTTTCTCAGAGGATAGATCTAGACCATTCGACAATAGACTCTCCCGTGGTGGCTTTTTCAGGACCATCTGTCTCAGGGCACATGCTTCCGGAGACCTTCCTAGGTGATTGTGACCACGGACGCCAGCCTGCGGCTCGTTAAAAGCGCAGGGACTATAGACTTAGGAGGAGTCTGCTCTCCCCATAAACATCTTGGAGTTGAGAGCGATTTACAATGCTCTGATGGTTTGGCCTCAATTGTCTTTAGGCCAGTGTGACGAACCAAGATTATCCAACCCTGCGCCAGTCACTTATTTGGCACAGAAAGGGTTATCAGCCCCCCTCTCGGCCACCAATAGGTCACAATCTAGCCACACCAGGCAAGCTTGTGATTCAGTTTAGTGGGTGCAAGAGTTAACCGCAATCCCTTAATCTGTACTAGACGTAAGAGAAATGCCCAACACTCCCTTTTAATGCCACCCACAATAAACTATCAATCCTATAGCTCCAATACTGCCACAACTTAAAATTTATTGAAGGGAAAATCCTAAGGAAAAACCCAGACTTTACACATTAACTCTAGAAATACAATTTAGCAGAAAATAACCCAAATTATACAGTTCTAATATTCCAGTCTCTTTCAGTAACGTGGTTCAATTATTAGACAAAGGCCAAACTTAATAAAGGAATTATTTATTATGCCAAAAATATTATGCACAATGCATTATTAATAAAAAGTTGTTACAAATAAAATTACACACCCAAACAGGGTTTTAAAATAAAAAGGAGAAAAACAGAATTGAATACTTTCCTAGCTTCAAGCTCTGTGCCCGGGGATGGCATGAAAATGATGGCTCCTTACTTCTGTACAGCAGCTCCCCTTGTAAGAATGAACATCTTATTGTTAAGAAATAAGATTCTTAAACCTATTTTTCAGAGATCAGGTTGTCTAACCACACCCTCCTGGGCAGGCTAAGAAACTTCCCTGTCTTTATGACCTTCAATAGACTAATTTCTTGCCTGAAATTATAAAATTCCTTATAATTCCTGCTAGGTAAGAAATTTCTATATTTACATATCTAGAACCTTTTAGTTTTATTGGGAGAATCGGTTTGATATCAAATATGCCATAGGTTGTCATATTTACCTTCCTTTAAGGTTATAACAGTTTTAACACACATATGTACATAATATACCAATGTCCTTTCAATGACCTGGTCAGTTTTTGTAATGAAGGGCCTGTTTTGCATCAGGCATTCTATTGACAGCTTAAGCCATAAACTTTATCCTGTGTATCTCTGGGACTAAGAGCTCAAAGAGTGGTTTTATGACTCAATGCATACACAATAACATTTGGTGGGCTATTTAGGAAACGCCTGGCAGTTCAAAGAAAACACAAGTTACAATTCTTCTTGAAAACAAATAACTGTTTTGAGTTCAAGCTACACAGAATTAACCCCTTCTTAGCTAAATCCTGAGGTTTTCGTGACAGCCAGTTTATCAGGTTTCAGTCAGACAACATCACCTCAATGGCTTACATCAACCACCATAGAGGAACTCTGAGTTCCTTAGCCATGAAGGAGGTGGCACGGATTATTCAGTGGGCGGAAGCTCACAATTGTTGTCTATCGACATCTACATTCCTGAAGTGGACAACTGGGAAGCAGTTTTCCTGAGCAGACAGACATTTCATCTCCATCCGGAGGTGTTCTCCAGGTTAACTCTCAAATGGGGGGGTGCCGGAGTTGGATCTGATGGCGTCTCGGCAGAACACCAAGCTTCCAAGGTATGGTTCAAGGTCAAGAGATCCTCAGGCCTCTCTTTTAGATGCTCTGGCGGTTCCTTGAGATTTCTGTCTAGCCTACCTGTTTCCTCCGTTTGCGCTCCTTCCAGAAGTTATTGCTCGTATCAAACAAGAGAGAGCATCGGAAATTCTAATAGCTCCTGCATGGCCTTGCAGGATCTGGTATGCAGACATAGTGAAGATGTCATCTTGACCGCCTTGGAGGTTGCCTCTGAGGAAGGACCTTTTAACTCAGGGTCTATTCCTCCATCAAAATCTCGTTTTTCTGAAGCTGATTGCTTGGAGATTGAACACATAGTTCTGTCTAAGCGTGGATTTTCTAAGTCGGTTATTGAGACCATGATCCAGGCTCGCAAGCCTGTTACTCAAAAAATGTACCATAAGGTATGGCGTAAATACCTTTATTGGTGTGAATCTAAAGACTACTCTTGGAGTAGGGTCAGGATTCCTAGAATTTTGTCTTTTCTCCAGGAAGGTCTGGAGAAAAGGTTGTCAGTCAGTTCTCTGAAAGGTCAGATTTCTGCATTATCTATTTTGTTACGCAAGTGTCTGGCGGATGTGCCAGATGTTAAATCTTTTTGTCAGGCCCTGGTCAGAATCCGGCCTGTGTTTAAACATGTTGCTCCTCCTTCAAGCCTTAATCTTGTTCTTAAAGTTTTACAGCAAGCTTTATTTGAGTCAATGCATTCCATAGATATTAAGTGGCTATCCTGGAAGGTTTTGTTTCTTATTGCTATCTCTTCTGCTCAGAGAGTTTCTTAATTCTCGCCTTTGCAGTGTGATTCACCTTACCTTACCTTATCTTTCATGTGGATAAGATGGTTCTTCATACTGAATTGGGGTTTCTTCCTAAAGTGGTTTCGGATAGAAATATTAATCAGGAAGTTGTTGTTCCTTTTCTCTGTCCCAATCCTCCTCCTCATAAATAACGTCTGTTGCACAACTTGGATGTTGTGCGTGCTCTAAAATTCTATCTACAGGCGACTAAGGATTTTCGCCAGTCTTCTGCCCTGTTTGTTTCTCAGGAAAGCGTAAGGTTCAGAAGGCTACTTCTCTTTCCCTCTGGTTGAGAAGTATTATTCATTTTGCTTATAAGACTGCTGGACAGCAGCCTCCTGAGAGAATTACAGCTCATTCCACTAGGGCTGTCTCTTTTTCTTGGGCTTTCAAAAATGAAGCTTCTGTGGAACAAATTTGCAAGGCTGCAACTTGGTCCTTTTGCCTCGGCTGAGGCTTCTTTTGAGAAAGGTTCTTCAAGACAGTTATTTTTTACTAAACCTCAGGCACCTCTACACTTTTGTGTTATTCCTTTTCCAAGAAACTCCTAGACAGGAACAAAGAGGCGCCAATAGGGTGATAACATAAACACAAAGTCAATATCAGCAAGAGACAATGGAAATACTCAGACGGAATGGCACTAAGTTGTGCCAGAAACAGCAGACTCGTCGCCCGGCAGACAAACACTCGGCAAGAATCCCCAGGAGGTTACGTGGGGCCCTTCAACCAATCAGGTAAGGAATCACATCAACACCTTACTCCGGACGACAAATCGACCAATCAGCAGTCAGCCTTGGCCCACACCTTTCTCCTCTGGGAACCACAGCGGTAAGACCGTACTCAGTGAGTACTTAGCAGGGGCGAAGAGGCGAATGGCGCTAACATCCAAAATCCACCGGACACAGGAAACTTGATAAAGGAATATCAGGAAAAGGACTCCAAAGGGGTATATTTAAAACAATTTATTAAAAGTTTTAAAAGAAACCAACAACGCGTTTCTCGGCTGCACAGAGCCGTTTAGTCAGGCTATAGTAATGTTTTACACACACCTGCTGTATAAATATCCCTCTAGACCAATAAAAACGCAGCTTTTTTGAGACACTCCCCTATTACAAACGATATAATCTCACCAATTCACATGATAAATGTCTATACAAATTAGTGCTAATTATTAGCAGTTCATACTATTACAAGACAAATGTGATATCAGTGATAGTTTAACACACATTGACAAAACAATTGGATCATATCTAAACACAGATATATATAAATATAATATATATATATATATATATATATATATATATATATATATATATATATATATAAAATAAACCCATTCTCAGGGTGCACTAGCTATTAGGGCTGCAAGATTTTATAATCCTCAAAATGTCATAGATTTAATAAACAATAAAACAGATACCATTCTGATACATATTTGGTGAACAATACATGGTAATATTGTTATTAGCATATTTCCAATATTGCAAAGGACATTTATCTTCCCATAGGCAATTTTAAAAACCCACATAGAATTAATAAACATGAAAGACTTTTAGACATAAAAAATGATATCAACACTGATGATATCAATACTGTTGTTATAAGAGAACATGAAAATATCCACAAACACTCTTTAATCCAGACAGTGGATACTCACAAGTTCTCACCAAAATTGTAAACTACCATGACCTGAGAAAAATAAATGCAATATTAAAACAGATTGCAGATTATTGTTAAATTGGTTAGTGAAAAGCTGCCAAATCTATGTTCATGTTGAGACCAACTGGATGTAACGTCTGGAGTCTATATATCCAGAAGGTCTCTCTCTGTCTGAGTCTAAAAAAACGGTTATAGAAATCTGATTTAGGGATATGTTCTATGGGAGTGATCTTAAAACAATTTAAATCCCCATTATTTTTCTGGTGACAATGTCTGGGTACACTGTGCGATTTGAAGTTATTTTTAATATTTCTGTGGTGTTTTGACCATCTGATACTAAGGCGCCTACAAGTGCGCCCTATATACTGACACCCACAAAAACAAGAGATTAAGTATATGACATAATTTGATGCACAAGTCATCCTACTCCCAATTGGATACATTTTTTTGGTAGTGTTGGATCGGAAAGAAAATCTATTGTGTATGATGTGGTCACACATCTTACATTTTTTGTTATTGCACTTAAAACTACCCTTTCTTGCTTACATGTATATATTATAGGTGTTTTTATTTGAATTTATGTTACTATTTAGTTTTGTTTGGGTTGACCTACTTTTATCAAGATTTCTTTTATTTTTTACTATTTTGCTAGGTGCTAATATACTTTTCAAGTTCGGTGCCTTTTTAAAAACAATAGTAGGCTTATTTTCTATCACACTTCCAAGTATTGGATCTTTCATGAGAATATTCCAATGTCTATAAATAATCTGTTTGATAGTCTCATGATTGCAATTATATTCTGTTATGAACATTGAACCATTATTTGTATTTTTTTGTATTTGGTTATTGATTTTATTAGGTTGAAAATATAAATCTCTATCATTCTTAGCCCTTTCATATCCATTATTAATATGTTGGGGATATTTTTTCTCTTTAAATCTCTCTTTTAGGATCTGTCCTTGTATCTCATAATCAGATAGTCTACTGCAATTCCTACGTACCCGTTTTAATTGCCCATAGGGCACATTTTTCTTCCATGGGTGGTAGTGACTGCTTGTAAAATCAAGGTAACTATTACAGTCTACCCCTTTAAAATGGGTACTGGAGATAATTTTATCTTCTTCAAATGTCAGGTTTAAGTCAAGAAAAACTACAGTCTTAGTGTCTATTACACTAGTAAATTTTAGTCCCCTATCATTTCTATTCAGATGTTCCACAAATTCCTCTGCTGATGAAGTATTACCTCTCCACACGAGGATTAAATCATCTATATACCAGCCATAGAATACCAGGGTCGCCCCATATATGGAGTCATATATATAACATTGTTCAAATTACCCCATATATAGATTAGCGTAACTCGGGGCGAACCTGGTACCCATGGCCGTCCCTCTCACTTGAAGATAATATTCGTCCTGGAACATAAAATAATTATGGTCTAAAATATATGCAATTAATGATAAAATAAAATTCTTTTGTAAGGGGGGTAAGTAAATGTCCTGTTCTAAATAACTTTTAATTGCTAACAGACCCAAATCATGCGGTATATTGGAGTATAGCGCTTGGACATCACACGTGATCCAAATTAGATCACGTGTGATGACCAATTGTTCAAGTTTTTGGATCAGATCTGATGAGTCTTGAATGTATGATTCTAACCCTACTACATATCTCTGTAAGAAGTAGTCTACATAGGAAGAGGCATTATCTGTTAGGCTCCCTATTCCCGATATTATTGGCCTGACCGGGTGGGCATGTTGGATTTTTATGTAATTTCGGGAGGTGATAATAAAACGCCCGATTTGGTTCGTTAGGGATCAGATAATCTTTTTCTTTTTTTATTACAATTCCTTCTTTATATGCATGTTCCACTAGATCTTTTAATATGACTAGAAACTTGGAAGTGGGATCAAATGTTAATTTGATATAATAATTTATATAATTTAGGATCTTCCTGGCTTCTGTCAGGTAATCTGTTAGATCCTGTATAACGATCCCACCGCCTTTATCCGCCTGTCTTATGACGATCGACTGATCACTTCTCAAGGTTTCTAGGGCACGTCTATCGTTTCCAAAAAGATTATGTTTATTGTTAATTCCTTTTTGAATTAGATCAAATTCATCACTTACCAGATGTCAAAAAATCTCTATATGGGCATTATTATTCGGTCTGGGTGTGAAATTGGATTTATTCCTCAACCCCGTATGAATAAAATTATCACATAAATGATCCACTAAAGACTCATGCTCATACACAGGAATACATTGGTTTGAAAGCCTAGAGTCCATAGTTTCTGTCAAAATAGGAAATCTGGAGTCGTCCTTTAGTCTCTTTTCTGCAAAATATTTTTGTAATGTTAATTTTTGGGTAAAACGGTTAAGATCAACGAAAAGAGCAAAGGTATTATGAGTATTTGTTGGGCTAAAAGACAAGCCCTTACTTAAAACTCTAATTTCATCGTCTGTCAAGATGTGAGATGACAGGTTGAAGATGCCACTACTTAGTCTCCGTAGTCTTGCCTTTTTGAGGGCTGTGTTTCTTCCTCTACACCCTCGTTTGCGTGAGGTCTTTTTCCTTTGTAAGATGAAGTTAGGGAGACTACGGGTTCTAAGTAGCTGGCAATCTTCTTTTGCTTCCAAGTGGATTGCTTCGGACGTGACTCTAAAAAACGTGTTGATGCCTGGTTATTAGGGGATTCATATGCATCTACAAATCCGGTATCAAAACCATTTGGATCCATATTATTGAATGCATTGAATCTATTTGATGTATTCACCTCAATATGATCAGGAGATCTTTGGTTTCTATCACCTGAAGGATGATCACGATCGTTATTGCCTAATGAAGGTCTTCTATAAAAAGAATGACTATTGGATTTTGATGCCGAATTTGACCACTGGTTATAATTAGTTCTCTGTGGTCTGTATTGATAATTTTCATTATAAGTGTTTCTAGGTTTGTCACGATAGTTATCCTGTTTTACACTATCTCCATATCTATTATTGGCATTGGAATGTTGTGTCTCATTATTAGTCCAATTACGATTGGAAGTATGATAATGTTCATGTCTTGGCAGACCACAGAGAACTAATTATAACCAGTGGTCAAATTCGGCATCAATAATCCAATAATGATATAAATTATTATATCAAATTAACATTTGATCCCACTTCCAAGTTTCTATTTTAAATCTAGATCTAGTGGAACATGCATATAAAGAAGGAATTGTAATAAAAAAAGAAAAAGATTATCTGATCCCTAACGAACCAAATTGGGCGTTTTATTATAACCTCCCTTAATTACATAAAAATCCAACATGCCCACCCGGTCGGCCCATAATATCGGGAATAGGGAGCCTAACAGATAATGCCTCTTCCTAGGTAGACTACTTCTTACAGAGATATGTAGTAGGGTTAGAATCATACATTCGAGACTCATCAGATCTAATCCAAAAACTTGAACAAGTGGTCATCACACGTGATCTTATTTGGATCACGTGTGATGTCCTAGCGCTATACTCCAATATACCGCATGATTTGGGTCTGTTAGCAATTAAGTTATTTAGAACAGGACATTTACTTACCCCCCTTACAAAAGAATTTTATTTTATCATTAATTGCATATATTTTAGACCATAATTATTTTATGTTCCAGGACGAATATTATCTTCAAGTGAGAGGGACGGCCATGGGTACCAGGTTCGCCCCGAGTTACGCTAATCTATATATGGGGTCATTTGAACAATGTTATATATATGACTCCATATATGGGGCGACCCTGGTATTCTATGGCCGGTATATAGATGATTTAATCCTCGTGTGGAGAGGTAATACTTCATCAGCAGAGGAATTTGTGGAACATCTGAATAGAAATGATAGGGGACTAAAATTTACTAGTGTAATAGACACTAAGACTGTAGTTTTTCTTGACTTAAACCTGACATTTGAAGAAGATAAAATTATCTCCAGTACCCATTTTAAAGGGGTAGACTGTAATAGTTACCTTGATTTTACAAGCAGTCACTACCACCCATGGAAGAAAAATTTGCCCTATGGGCAATTAAAACGGGTACGTAGGAATTGCAGTAGACTATCTGATTATGAGATACAAGGACAGATCCTAAAAGAGAGATTTAAAGAGAAAAAATATCCCCAAAATATTAATAATGGATATGAAAGGGCTAAGAATGATGATAGAGATTTATATTTTTAACCTAATAAAATCAATAACCAAATACAAAAAAATACAAATAATGCTTCATTGTTCATAACAGAATATAATTGCAATCATGAGACTATCAAACAGATTATTTATAGACATTGGAATATTCTCATGAAAGATCCAATACTTGGAAGTGTGATAAAAAATAAGCCTACTATTGTTTTTAAAAAGGCACCGAACTTGAAAAGTATATTAGCACCTAGCAAAATAGTAAAAAATAAAAGAAATCTTGATAAAAGTAGGTCAACCCAAACAAAACTAAATAGTAATATAAATTCAAATAAAAACACCTATAATATATACACGAAAGCAAGAAAGGGTAGTTTTAAGTGCAATAACAAAAAATGTAAGATGTGTGACCACATCACACACAATAGATTTTCTTTCCGATCCAACACTACCAAAAAAATGTATCCAATTGGGAGTAGGATGACTTGTGCATCAAATTAGGTCATATACTTAATCTCTTGTTTTTGTGGGTGTCAGTATATAGGGCGCACTTGTAGGTGCCTTAGTATCAGATGGTCAGAACACCATAGAAATATTAAAAATAACTTCAAATTGCACAGTGTACCCAGACATTGTCACCAGAAACATAATGGGGATTTAAATTGGTTTAAGATCACTCCCATAGAACATATCCCTAAATCAGATTTCTATAACCGTTTTTTTAGACTCAGACAGAGAGAGACCTTCTGGATATATAGACTCCAGACGTTACATCCAGTTGGTCTCAACATGAACATAGATTTGGCATCTTTTCACTAACCAATTTAACAATAATCTGCAATCTGTTTTAATATTGCATTTATTTTTCTCAGGTCATGGTAGTTTACAATTTTGGTGAGAACTTGTGAGTATCCACTGTCTGGATTAAAGAGGGTTTGTGGATATTTTCATGTTCTCTTATAACAACAGTATTGATATCATCAGTGTTGATATCATTTTTTATGTCTAAAAGTCTTTCATGTTTATTAATTCTATGTGGGTTTTTAAAATTGCCTATGGGAAGATAAATGTCCTTTGCAATATTGGAAATATGCTAATAACAATATTACCATGTATTGTTCACCAAATATGTATCAGAATGGTATCTGTTTTATTGTTTATTAAATCTATGACATTTTGAGGATTATAAAATCTCGCAGCCCTAATAGCTAGTGCACCCTGAGAATTGGTTTTGACTGTGTTTAGATATGATCCAGTTGTTTTGTCACTGTCTGGATTAAAGAGTGTTTGTGGATATTTTCATGTTCTCTTATAACAACAGTATTGATATCATCAGTGTTGATATCATTTTTTATGTCTAAAAGTCTTTCATGTTTATTAATTCTATGTGGGTTTTTAAAATTGCCTATGGGAAGATAAATGTCCTTTGCAATATTGGAAATATGCTAATAACAATATTACCATGTATTGTTCACCAAATATGTATCAGAATGGTATCTGTTTTATTGTTTATTAAATCTATGACATTTTGAGGATTATAAAATCTTGCAGCCCTAATAGCTAGTGCACCCTGAGAATGGGTTTATTATATATATATATATATATATATATATATATATATATTATATTTATATATATATATATCTGTGTTTAGATATGATCCAATTGTTTTGTCAATGTGTGTTAAACTATCACTGATATCACATTTGTCTTGTAATAGTATGAACTGCTAATAATGAGCACTAATTTGTATAGACATTTATTATGTGAATTGGTGAGAGGACATTGTTTGTAATAGGGGAGTGTCTCAAAAAAGCTGCGTTTTTATTGGTCTAGAGGGGTATTTATACAGCAGGTGTGTGTAAAACATTACTATAGCCTGATGAAACGGCTCTGTGCAGCCGAGAAACGCGTTGCTGGTTTCTTTTAAAACTTTTAATAAATTGTTTTAAATATACACCTTTGGAGTCCTTTTCCTAATATTCCTTTATAAAGTTTCCTGTGTCCGGTGGATTTTGGATGTTAGTGCCATTCGCCTCTTCGCCCCTGCTAAGTACTCACTGAGTACGGTCTTACCGCTGTGGTTCCCAGAGGAGAAAGGTGTGCGCCAAGGCTGACTGCTGATTTGTCGTCCAGAGTAAGGTGTGGATGTGATTGCTTACCTGATTGGTTGAAGGGCCCCACGTGACCTCCTGGGGATTCTTGCCGAGTGTTTGTCTGCCGGGCGACGAATTGGTCCCGGTCTGCTGTTTCTGGCACAACTTAGTGCCGTTCCGTCTGTGAGTATTTCCACCGTCTCTTGCTGATATTGACTTTGTGTTTACGTTATCACCCTATTGGCGCCTCTTTGTTCCTGTCTAGGAGTTTCTTGGTCGTTTTTGGATTGTCCGAGAGAGCAGCCTACGATCTTAGTCTACCGTTTGGGATCCGGATTGCTTGACACTTAGCGCACCTCCAGAGGTTGAATCTTCATCCTCTTTTTCACTCTTTATTCCTTTTCCATATCCCTTCTGTCAAATGACTGTGGATTATGGGTAGGGGAATGAAACTTAACAGCTTTGCTGTGGTCCTCTCTGCCTCCTCCTGCTGGCCAGGAGTGATATTCCGACTAGTTATTGAATGACGTTGTGGATTCTCCATATCTTGAACGAAAGAAATTTATCATGTTAGCATAAATTTGTTTTTGTTTTTCTTAAAATAAAAACAATTTTTGTAGTTAAAACAAATTATATTTTAATTAAAAAAAAATCTGATTTGAATAATAAAAAAAAAAAGATTTAAATAAAAATATTTTTTCCCCTTCTTGCTAATGGCAGGGAGACTCCCCAAATGCATTCATTACTGTTGGGAAATACAACAGGAGGAGGCAAAGACACCCCAGCCAAAGCTATAAGTATCCCTCCCACTTCCTATAGTCCCCCAATAATTCTTTGCATTGTCTACTGAAAGGAGGTAGGCAGAGAACGTGCTCTGAAGAAATTGGATCTTAAGTTCTTTAATGGGCAGTTTCCCTGCAAAGCAGGACTGAGGTTCTTGGAGTAACCATGTAATCCTCTTAGTAAGAGTTGTGGTGAAAGTTAGCTTCTGGGTGTCGCAGGGAAGCTTCCCTAGCCTCCTTCCAGAGTATGTCTGCTAACACCCCCTCTGGCAACCGGTGTAAGCTTACACTGCTTTCCTTTGTCTCTGGTTCCTGGAGTGGATGATGCTCTTAGACCTGGAGGTGCTGTGCCTGCTCTACAGCAGAGACCCTGGAGGGTAAGTTCTTTATACTTATTTAGATCTTTCCCTATGGGGGTCCATTTTCTTCCTAAATGGTAAGAGTCCACAGCTGCATTCATTACTTTTGGGAAATAAGAACCTGGCCACCAGGAGGAGGCAAAGACACCCCAGCCAAAGGCTTAAATACCCCTCCCACTTCCCTCATCCCCCAGTCATTCTTAGCCTTCCGTCCCAGGAGGTTGGCAGAGAAGTGTCAGAAGATTGTTTTGTTTCTTATGGAGGGTAGTACTCTTCAACATGGGACGGGAGTTTTAAGTAATCCTATCAGTCTCTCAGTGAGGGCCTGGATGAAAGTTAGAGTCCAGAGATGCAGGGAGAGTCTTTCTTCTAAACTATCCCGACTCGTCGAACTTCGTTTTGCTGCCTGCTTTCTTCTCTCAAGTCCATGGCGGAGGCGCTGCTACTATTCTTCACACTTGAAGGGCCGTGTTCCTGTTCCACGGCGTAGATTCCGGTAAGATTGTTTAATTTTACTTCATCAGAATGTACTGTAACTTATGTTTTCCCATAAGGAACTATCTTGCGGGACTTATTAATTATAATGATAGGGCCTCAGTGAGGCTCCTTTTGGTATCTTGGAATTGAGGGTTAATATCTCCCAAGGGGGATTATTGAACAGGGGGGTTTTTCTTTTACAAGATATGACAAGTCCACAGACTTCATCCTTATGGGATTACACCTCCTGGTCCGCAGGAAGTGGCAGAGTACCACAGCAGAGCTGTATATATATAGCTCCTCCCTTCCCTCCCACCCCAGTCATTCTCTTTGCCTGTGTTAGTGATTGGAAGAGGTAAAGTGAGGTAGTGTAAAGAAATATCTTCAGTGTGGAGAACCGTGTCATGCTACAAGCAGCATTGAGGTATGTTCAGTCATTTGTTTCTGGGGATACTTGATACATCAGAACAGGCTGACATTATTCCCTATCTGGGGAGGGGTAATCAGTATGCACTATATGAATGGAAATTATGTACCTGGAATTCCCTTTTATCTTGATTACTTAGTAGTAGCTGACGCTGGGAGATGCGGTTGGCTGCCTAAGGGCTGACGTTATTATGTCACTATAACTGGCCTGAGAGAGTGCAGTTTTCAATGATGTTGCACTTTATTATTGAAGTGTATGTATAGAGGGGCACATGGCTTTTTAACATTTTAAGTTGGGAAACCGACATGTTGTTTTACTTCCCATGCGGGTCTCAGTACGGCTCGAGTTACGCCCACGGTGGTCGGGGCCTAATTTTGCGCGCTCAGCCACGCAGTATTCATCCGGATCGGCAGCAAGGTCCTGGGCTCCGGTGGGGCCTAAGTTGTTTTTGTACACGAAGGGGTACAGAGAGACTTAGGAGTGCTACTTAAGCAGAATCAGTGTGATCTGGGGGCAGGTAGGTGCCGCAGCAGAGCTGTGTTGAGGTGCAGGGGCCTGGAGTGTGATAAAAATTTATAAAATTGATCAAAATTGTTATATAACATAACCAAACAAGCGGTGCAATATTAAGTTAATTTGGGCATTTTTTATTGCTGCAAATGTTGTTTTGACTGATAACAGAAAAATTGTTGCGCTTTTATTATTTAAAGGCGCAGTACACTTTTTAGCTCAAAATTTTTGAGTATATGATTTGACTTCAGAGTTCAATATATCAAGTAAAGAACGACTATTATTGCTATAGCTAGTCTGTTTAACATGTCTGAACTTCAGGAAAGTACATGTTCTATGTGTTTAGATGCCAATGTGGAACCCCCTCTTACTTTTTGTCCCTCATGTACTGAAAGGGCCTTGAAATGTAAAGAACAGATTTTCTTTAATGCAAATATGTCTGAGGATGCTTCTCAGACTGATGAGAATCAGGGTATGCCGCTACTTTCTCACCAAGCGTCACAAGTTGCCAGTGTTGCAGGGCAAACGCAGCAGGACAGAGGCCACTCTGATTCCTGCGACTTCTGATGCTTTGATGGCTATTTCCGATGTACCCTCACAGGGATCTGAATTGGGGGTCAGGGAACTTCGGTCTGAGGGGGAACTTTCCGACTCGGGAAGTGTTACCTCAGACGGACTCGGACGCAATGTCCTTCAGATTTAAGCTTGAACACCTCCGCCTGTTACTTCGGGAGGTTTTAGCGACTCTGGATGACTGTGGTCTGCAGATGTGTCATCTAAGTCAAAGTTTTTGGCTATTCCTTTCAAAGGAAAAACCCTATTCGGGCCTGACTTGAAATAAATCATTTCTGACATTACGGGAGGTAAGGGTCATCTCCTACCTCAGGATAAAGCAGCTAAACTGAGGGGTAAACAAAATCATTTTCGTTCGTTTCGGAATTTTAAAGGAGTCCCCGCTTCTTCTTCCGCTAAAAAGGAAGGGAATTTTGCTCAAGCCAAGTCCGTCTGGAGACCCAACCAGGCTTGGAACAAAGGTAAACAACCCAAGAAGCCCGCTGCTGCTCCCAAGACAGCAAGAAGGGGCGGCCGCCGACCCGGTACCGGATCTAGTAGGGGGCAGACTTTCTCTCTTTACCCAGGGTTGGATAAGAGATGTTCAGGACCCCTGTACACTGGAAATCGTGTCCCTAGGGTATCATCTGGAATTCAAAATTTCTCTCCTTTCACGATTGTCTGTAGACCGGATAAAAAGAGAGGCGTTCTTACGTTGTGTGAAAGACCTCTCTACTATGGGAGAAATTCATCCCGTTCCAATACTGGAACAGGGGAAGGGGTTTTACTCAAATCTTTTTGTGGTTCCCAAAAAGGAGGGAACGTTCAGACCCATTTTAGATCTCAAGAGTCTAAACAAGTTTCTTTCATGTCATTGGCAAGAGTCCATGAGCTAGTGACATATGGGATATACATTCCTACCAGGAGGGGCAAAGCTTCCCAAACCTCAAAATGCCTATAAATACACCCCCCCCACCACACCCACAATTCAGTTTTACAAACTTTGCCTCCTATGGAGGTGGTGAAGTAAGTTTGTGCTAGATTTCTACGTTGATATGCGCTTCTTAGCATGCTGACGCCCGGTTCCTCTCAGAGTGCAGTGAATGACAGAGGGATGTGAAGGGAGTATTACCTATTGAATGCAATGGTCATCCTAACGGGGATCTATTTCATAGGTTCTCTGTTATCGGTCGTAGAGATTCATCTCCTACCTCCCTTTTCAGATCGACGATATACTATTATATACCATTACCTCTACTGATTCTCGTCTCAGTACTGGTTTGGCTATCTACTTTTCGTAGATGAGTGTGTTTTGTAAGTATGTTTTCTTTTATTTAAGACACTCTCAGCTATGGTTTGGAACTTTATATGTAAAGTTCTAAATATATGTTTTGTACTTATATTTGCAATGATTCAGGTTAATCAGTATATTTCCTTCTTGCAGACTGTCAGTTTCTTTTTGGGAAATGCAAAAAAAAAAAAAAATGTTACCTGAAATTTTCAAATTGACTGTCTTTTCTAAATTGCGGGCTGTTAGGCTCACGGGAGTGCAAAATGCTATAATTTATTGCGTCATTCTTGGCGCGAAAATTAAGTTTGACGTTTTTCATCATTTCCGGCATCTTAGTTGGCGCCGAGAGTTTTCACGTAGTTGCGTCATCTATGATGCTCGTGTTTGTTGCAGACGTTCTTGGCTCCGAAAAATATTTTGTCAGTTGTGGGCGTCATACTTGGTGCCAGATTTTTTACATTATTTAAGTCTCTATTTCATTTTGCTTCTGGTTTCCAGAGGCTTATTTTGTTTGCATTTTTTCCCATTCCTGAAACTGTCATATAAGGAAATTGATAATTTTGCTTTATGTTATTTTCTCTATTACATATTGCAAGATGTCTCAATCTGACCCTGTATCAGAATCTACTATTGGAATCCTGCTGCCTGATGTCAGTTCTACCAAAGCTAAGTGCATTTGTTATAAACTTGTGGTAACTGTTCCTCCGGCTGTAGTTTGTGTTAGTTGTCATGATAAACTTTCAAATGCAGACAATAATTCTATTAGTAATAATCCATTACCTGTTGTTGTTCCTTCAACATCTAATGCTCAGGATATTCCTGTTAATGTGAGAGAATTTGTTTCTAATTCCATTCAGAAGGCTTTGTCTGTCATTCCACCTTCTAATAAACGTAAAAGGTCTTTTAAAACTTCTCATAAAATTGATGAATTTTTAAATGACCGACAGCATTCTAATTTATCTATCTCTGATGAGGATCTATCTGGTTCAGACGATTCTGCCTCAGATATTGACACTGACAAATCTTCATACTTATTTAAAATGGAGTATATTTGTTCCTTATTAAAGGAGGTGTTGATTGCATTAGATATGGAGGAGACTAGTCTTCTTGATATTAAAACCAGTAAACATTTAAATTTGTTTTTTTAAACCTCATGTAGTTATTCCAGAGGTTTTTCCAGTTCCTGATGCTATTTCTCTTGTAAGGTGTATCCAGACCACGGGTTGATCCATTACTTGTGGGATATTCTCCTTCCCAACAGGAAGCTGCAAGAGGACACCCACAGCAGAGCTGTCTATATAGCTCCTCTTCTGCCACCCCCAGTCATTCTCTTGCAGCTCTCAACAAGATAGGAAGTATCAAGAGATATGTGGTGACTTAGTGTAGTTTTACCTTCAATCAAAAGTTTTGTTTTTTTTTAAACGGTACCGGCGTTGTACTGATTTACTCTCAGGCAGAAATTAGAAGAAGAGTTCTGCCTGGAGGTTGATGATCTTAGCGGTTTGTAACTAAGGTCCATTGCTGTTCTCACACATAACTGAAGAGTATGGGGACAACTTCAGTTGGGGGAACGGTCTGCAGATTACCTGCTTTGAAGTATGTTCAGTATATTTATTTCTAGAGAGATGAATGAGTTCTAGAAAATGCTGACAGAGCCTTGTGTATTTGAGGTAAGCCTGATGAAGTGATTTAACAGCGACTGGGATCATGCTTACAAAACAGGGTAATACTTTTATTACTTAGTGACAGTTAAACGTTTACATGAATTCAAAAATAGGACGTTTTTTCTCTGAGGGAGATAACTCTTTATTTGGGGCCTAGTTTCCACATGGCTAATCAGATACTCCTAGGAGTATTTTCTTAAGGCCCCTCTGGCATCCAGTACATGGTGGGAGGGGCCTATTTCTTTCATTTAATTGGTAAGAGTCCATGAGCTAGTGACATATGGGATATACAATCCTACCAGGAGGGGCAAAGTTTCCCAAACCTCAAAATGCCTATAAATACACCCCTCACCACACCCACAATTCAGTTTTACAAACTTTGCCTCCTATGGAGGTGGTGAAGTAAGATTGTGCTAAGATTTCTAAGTTGATACGCGCTTCTCAGCATTGTTGAAGCTCGATTCCTCTGAGTACAGCGAATGTCAGAGGGACGTGAAGGGAGTATCACTTTTTGAATACGATGATTTGCCTAACGGGGGTCTATTTCATGGGTTCTCTGTTATCGGTCGTAGAGATTCATCTCCTACCTCCCTTTTCAGATCGACGATATACTCTCAGTTTACCATTATCTCTACTAATAACTGTTTTAGTACTGGTTTGGCTATCTGCTATATGTGGATGGGTGTCTTTTGGTAAGTATGTTTTTATTACTTAAGACACTCTCAGCTATGGTTTGGCACTTTATGCAATTATATAAAGTTCTAAATATATGTATTGTACTTATATTTGCCATGAGTCAGGTTCATGTATTTCCTTCTGCAGACTGTCAGTTTCATATTTGGGAATATAAACACTTTAAGAATTTTATTTCTTACCTGGGGTTTAGTCTTTTTTTCAATTTGACAACTTTTTTGCAATTGCGGGTGTTAGGCCCGCGGGTGGGTCAAATGCTAGACTTTATTGCGTCTTTTTTGGTGCGAAAAGATACATTTATGACGCAACTTCGTCATTTCCGGCGTCATACGTGACGCCGAGACCTTTCACACGGCGGCGTCATTAGTGACGCAAGTGTGTCATTTCCGGTCATTTTTGGCGCCAAAAAAGTTTACGTTACGTTGTGCGTCATACTTGGGGCCAAATTTTTTCATTATTTCAATACCCCATTGATGTTTGCCTCCTGCTTTCTTCTCTATCAAGAGGCCTATGCTTTTGCATTTTTTCCCATTCCTGAAACTGTCATTTAAGGAAATAGATAATTTTGCTTTATATGTTGTTTTTTCTCTTACATTGAGCAAGATGTCCCAATCTGATCCTGTCTCTGAAGTTTCTGCTGGAACATTGCTGCCTGACATCGGTTCTACCAAAGCTAAGTGCATTTGTTGTAAAATTGTAGAAATTATTCCACCGAATGTCATTTGTAATAGTTGTCATGATAAACTTTTACATGCAGGTAGTGTATCCATCAGTAATAGTACATTGCCAGTTGCAGTTCCTTCATCTTCTAATGTGCATGATATACCTGTAAATTTTAAAGAATTTGTTTCTGATTCTATTATGAAGGCTTTGTCTGCATTTCCACCTTCTAATAAACGTAAAAGGTCTTTTAAAATTTCTTATTTAGCTGATGAAATTTCAAATGACCAACAACATAATAATTAATCCTCTTCTGATGAGGATCTATCTGAAACAGAAGATCCTTCCTCAGATATTGACACTGACAAATCTACTTATTTATTTAAAATAGAGTATATGCGTTCTTTATTAAAAGAAGTGTTAATTACTTTGGATATTGAGGTAACCAGTCCTATTGACGTTCAGTCTAATAAACGTTTAAATGCTGTTTTTAAACCTCCTGTGGTTTCCCCAGGTGTTTTTTCCCATTCATGAGGCTATTTCTGATATGATTTCTAGGGAATGGAATAAGCCAGGTACTTTCTTTATTCCTTCTTCAAGGTTTAAGAGATTGTATCCTTTACCAGCAAAATCTATAGAGTTTTGGGAAAAGATCCCCAAAGTTGATGGGGCTATTTCTACTCTTGCTAAACGTACCACTATTCCTATGGAAGATAGCACTTCCTTTAAAGATCCTTTAGATAGGAAGCTTGAATCTTATTTAAGGAAGGCTTATTTATATTCAGGTCATCTTCTCAGACCTGCTATTTCTTTGGTTGATGTTGCGGCCGCATCAACTTTCTGGTTGGAAAATTTAGCGCAACGTGAATTGGGTTTTGACATGTCTAGCATTGTTTGCTTACTGCAACATGCTAATCATTTTATTTGTGATGCCATTTTTGATATTATCAAAATTGATGTTAGATCCATGTCTTTAGCTGTATTAGCTAGAAGAGCTTTGTGGCTTAAATCTTGGAATGCTGATATGACATCTAAATCTAGATTACTATCTCTTTCTTTCCAAGGTAATAATTTATTTGGTTCTCAGTTGGATTCTATTATTTCAACTATCACTGGAGGAAAAGGTGTTTTTTTGCCTCAGGATAAAAAACCTAAGGGTAAATCTAAGGCTTCTAACCGTTTTCGTTCCTTTCGTCAGAATAAGGAACAAAAACTCAATCCTCCTCCCAAGGAATCTGCTTCCAGTAGGAAGCTTCCTCAAATTGGAATAAATCCAAGCCATTTAGGAAACCAAAGTCTGCCCCTAATTCCACATGAAGGTGCCGCCCTCATTCCAGCTCAGCTGGTAGGGGGCAGATTAAGGTTGTTCAAGGATTTTTGGATAAAATCAGTCCAAAATCATTGGATTCAGAGCATTGTCTCTCAAGGGTATCGAATAGGATTCAAAGTAAGACCTCCTCTGAGAAGATTTTTTCTCACACATCCCTGTAAATCCAGTAAAAGCTCAGGCTTTTCTGAAGTGTGTTTCAGACCTGGAGTCTTCAGGGATAATAATGCCAGTTCCTCTTTCGGAACAAGGTTTGGAGTTTTATTCAAACTTATTCATTGTACCAAAGAAAGAAAATTTGTTCAGACCAGTTCTGGATCTGAAAATTTTTAATCGTTATGTAAGAGTACCAACTTTCAAGATGGTGACTATAAGGACTATTCTGCCTTTTGTTCAGCAAGGACATTATATGTCCACAATAGACTTGCAGTATGCATACCTTCATATTCCGATTCATCCAGAACACTATCAGTTTCTGAGATTCTCTTTCTTTCATGTAATTAGCAAGAGTCCATGAGCTAGTGACGTATGGGATATACATTCCTACCAGGAGGGGCAAAGTTTCCCAAACCTCAAAATGCTTATAAATACACCCCTCACCACACCCACAAATCAGTTTTACAAACTTTGCCTCCTGTGGAGGTGGTGAAGTAAGTTTGTGCTAGATTCTACGTTGATATGCGCTCCGCAGCAGGTTGGAGCCCGGTTTTCCTCTCAGCGTGCAGTGAATGTCAGAGGGATGTGAAGAGAGTATTGCCTATTTGAATTCAATGATCTCCTTCTACGGGGTCTATTTCATAGGTTCTCTGTTATCGGTCGTAGAGATTCATCTCTTACCTCCCTTTTCAGATCGACGATATACTCATATATACCATTACCTCTACTGATTCTCGTTTCAGTACTGGTTTGGCTTTCTACTACATGTAGATGAGTGTCCTGGGGTAAGTAAGTCTTATTTTTGTGACACTCTAAGCTATGGTTGGGGACTTTTATATAAAGTTCTAAATATTTGTGTTTAAACATTTATTTGCCTTGATTCAGGATGTTCAATATTCCTTATTTCAGACAGTCAGTTTCATTATTTGGGATAATGCATTTGAATAATCAATTTTTTTCTTACCTTAAAATTTGACTTTTTTTCCCTGTGGGCTGTTAGGCTCGCGGGGGGCTGCTTCATTTTATTGCGTCATTCTTGGCGTTGACTTTTTTGGCGCAAAAAAATAAATAAAATTCTTTGTTATTTCCGGCGTCATACTTGTCACCGGAAGTTGCGTCATTTTTTGACGTTTTTGCGCCAAAAGTGTCGGCGTTACCGGATGTGGCGTCATTTTTGGCGCTAAAAGCATTTAGGCGCCAAATAATGTGGGCGTCTTTTTTTGGCGCTAAAAAATATGGGCGTCTTTGTCTCCACATTATTTAAGTCTCATTGTTTATTTGCTTCTGGTTGCTAGAAGCTTGTTCACTGGCATTTTTTCCCATTCCTGAAACTGTCATTTAAGGAATTTGATCAATTTTGCTTTATATGTTGTTTTTTCTATTACATATTGCAAGATGTCTCAGATTGACCCTGAATCAGAAGATACTTCTGGAAAATCGCTGCCTGATGCTGGATCTACCAAAGTTTATTTGCTGTAAACTTGTGGTATCTGTTCCTCCAGCTGTTGTTTGTATTGAATGTCATGACAAACTTGTTAATGCAGATAATATTTCCTTTAGTAATACTACATTACCTGTTGCTGTTCCATCAACATCTAATACTCAGAGTGTTCCTGTTAACATAAGAGATTTTGTTTCTAAATCCATTAAGAAGGCTATGTCTGTTATTCCTCCTTCTAGTAAACGTAAAAGGTCTTTTAAAACTTCTCATTTTTCAGATGAATTTTTAAATGAACATCATTCTGATTCTGATAATGATTCATCTGGTTCAGAGGATTCTGTTTCAGAGGTTGATGCTGATAAATCTTCATATTTATTCAAAATGGAATTTATTCGTTCTTTACTTAAAGAAGTCTTAATTGCATTAGAAATAGAGGAATCTGGTCCTCTTGATACTAAATCTAAACGTTTAAATAAGGTTTTTAAATCTCCTGTAGTTATTCCAGAAGTTTTTCCTGTCCCTGATGCTATTTCTGAAGTAATTTCCAGGGAATGGAATAATTTGGGTAATTCATTTACTCCTTCTAAACGTTTTAAGCAATTATATCCTGTGCCATCTGACAGATTAGAGTTTTGGGACAAAATCCCTAAGGTTGATGGGGCTATCTCTACCCTTGCTAAACGTACTACTATTCCTACGGCAGATAGTACTTCCTTTAAGGATCCTTTAGATAGGAAAATTGAATCCTTTCTAAGGAAAGCTTACTTATGTTCAGGTAATCTTCTTAGACCTGCTATATCGTTAGCGGATGTTGCTGCAGCTTCAACTTTTTGGTTGGAAGCTTTAGCGCAACAAGTAACAGATCATAATTCTCATAGCATTGTTAATCTTCTTCAACATGCTAATAATTTTATTTGTGATGCCATCTTTGATATCATTAGGGTTGATGTCAGGTATATGTCTCTAGCTATTTTAGCTAGAAGAGCTTTATGGCTTAAAACATGGAATGCTGATATGTCTTCTAAGTCAACTTTGCTTTCCCTTTCTTTCCAGGGTAATAAATTATTTGGTTCACAGTTGGATTCTATTATTTCAACTGTTACTGGGGGGAAAGGAACTTTTTTACCACAGGCTAAAAAATCTAAAGGTAAATTTAGGTCTACTAATCGTTTTCGTTCCTTTCGTCACAATAAGGAACAAAAGCCTGATCCTTCCCCTACAGGAGCGGTATCAGTTTGGAAGCCATCTCCAGTCTGGAATAAATCCAAGCCTTTTAGAAAGCCAAAGCCAGCTCCCAAGTCAACATGAAGGTGCGGCCCTCATACCAGCCCAGCTGGTAGGGGGCAGATTACGATTTTTTCAAAGAAATTTGGATCAATTCGATTCACAATCTTTGGATTCAGAACATTGTTTCACAAGGGTACAGAACTGGCTTCAAGATAAGGCCTCCTGCAAGAAGATTTTTTCTTTTCCGTATCCCAGTAAATCCAGTGAAGGCTCAAGCATTACTGAAATGTGTTTCAGATCTAGAGTTGGCTGGAGTAATTATGCCAGTTCCAGTTCTGGAACAGGGGCTGGTGTTTTACTCAAATCTCTTCATTGTACCAAAAAAGGAGAATTCCTTCAGACCAGTTCTGGATTTTAAAATATTGAATCATTATGTAAGGATACCAACATTCAAAATGGTAGCTATAAGGACTATTCTGCCTTTTGTTCAGCAAGGGCATTATATGTCCACAATAGATTTACAGGATGCATATCTGCATATTCCGATTCATCCAGATCACTATCAGTTTCTGAGATTCTCTTTCCTAGACAAGCATTACCAGTTTGTGGCTCTGCCGTTTGGCCTAGCAACAGCTCCAAGGATTTTTACAAAGGTTCTCGGTGCCCTTCTGTCTGTAATCAGAGAACAGGGCATTGTGGTATTTCCTTATTTGGACGATATCTTGGTACTTGCTCAGTCTTCACATTTAACAGAATCTCATACGAATCGACTTGTATTGTTTCTTCGAGATCATGGTTGGAGGATCAATTTGCCAAAAAGTTCATTGATTCCTCAGACAAGGGTAACCTTTTTAGGTTTCCAGATAGATTCAGTGTCCATGACTCTGTCTCTGACAGACAAGAGACGTCTAAAATTGGTTTCAGCTTGTCGAAACCTTCAGTCTCAATCATTCCCTTCGGTAGCCTTATGCATGGAAATTCTAGGTCTTATGACTGCTGCATCGGACGCGATCCCCTTTGCTCGTTTTCACATGCGACCTCTTCAGCTCTGTATGCTGAACCAGTGGTGCAGGGATTATACAAAGATATCTCAGTTAATATCTTTAAAACCGATTGTACGACACTCTCTGACGTGGTGGACAGACCACCATCGTTTAGTTCAGGGGGCTTCTTTTGTTCTTCCGACCTGGACTGTGATTTCAACAGATGCAAGTCTGACAGGTTGGGGAGCTGTTTGGGGGTCTCTGACAGCACAAGGGGTTTGGGAATCTCAGGAGGTGAGATTACCAATCAACATTTTGGAACTCCGTGCAATTTTCAGAGCTCTTCAGTCATGGCCTCTTCTAAAGAGAGAGTCGTTCATTTGTTTTCAGACGGACAATGTCACAACCGTGGCATATGTCAATCATCAATGAGGGACTCATAGTCCTCTGGCTATGAAAGAAGTATCTTGAATACTTATATGGGCGGAATCCAGCTCCTGTCTAATTTCTGCGGTTCATATCCCAGGTATAGACAATTGGGAAGCGGATTATCTCAGTCGCCAAACGTTACATCCGGGCGAATGGTCTCTTCACCCAGAGGTATTTCTTCAGATTGTTCAAATGTGGGGACTTCCAGAAATAGATCTGATGGCTTCTCATCTAAACAAGAAGCTTCCCAGGTATCTGTCCAGATCCAGGGATCCTCAGGCGGAGGCAGTGGATGCATTGTGACTTCCTTGGAAGTATCATCCTGCCTATATCTTTCCGCCTCTAGTTCTTCTTCCAAGAGTGATTTCCAAGATTCTAAAGGAGTGCTCGTTTGTTCTGCTGGTGGCTCCAGCATGGCCTCACAGGTTTTGGTATGCGGATCTTGTCCGGATGGCCACTTGCCAACCGTGGACTCTTCCGTTAAGACCAGACCTTCTATCGCAAGGTCCTTTTTTCCATCAGGATCTCAAATCCTTAAATTTGAAGGTATGGAGATTGAACGCTTAATTCTCAGTCATAGAGGTTTCTCTGACTCTGTGATTAATACTATGTTACAGGTTCGTAAATCTGTATCTAGGAAGATATATTATCGAGTCTGGAAGATTTAAATTTCTTGGTGTTTTTCTCATCATTTTTCTTGGCATTCTTTTAGAATTCCTAGAATTTTACAGTTTCTTCAGGATGGTTTGGATACAGGTTTGTCTGCAAGTTCCTTGAAAGGACAAATCTCTGCTCTTTCTGTTCTTTTTCACAGAAAGATTGCTAGTCTTCCTGATATTGATTGTTTTGTACAAGCTTTGGTCCGTATAAAACCTGTTAAGTCAATTTCTCCTCCTTGGAGTTTGAATTTGGTTCTGGGGGCTCTTCAAGCTCAGTTTGAACCTATGCATTCTCTAGACATTAAATTACTTTCTTGGAAAGTTGTGTTTCTTTTGGCCATCTCTTCTGCTAGAAGAGTTTCTGAATTATCTGCTCTTTCTTGCAAGTCTCCTTTTCTGATTTTTCATCAGGATAAGGCAGTGTTGCGAACTTCTTTTAAATTTTTACCTAAGGTTGTGAATTCTAACAACATTAGTAGAGAAATTGTGGTTCCTTCATTGTGTCCTAATCCTAAGAATTCTAAAGAAAGGTTGTTGCATTCTTTGGATGTAGTTAGAGCTTTGAAATATTATGTTGAAGCTACTAAAAATTTCCGAAAGACTTCTAGTCTATTTGTTATCTTTTCCGGTTCTAGGAAAGGTCAGAAGGCCTCTGCCATTTCTTTGGCGTCTTGGTTAAAGTCTTTGATTCATCTTGCTTATGTCGAGTCGGGTAAAACTCCGCCTCAAAGAATTACAGCTCATTCTACTAGGTCAGTTTCTACTTCCTGGGCGTTTAGGAATGAAGCTTCGGTTGATCAGATTTGCAAAGCAGCAACTTGGTCTTCTTTGCATACTTTTACTAAATTCTACCATTTTGATGTGTTTTCTTCTTCTGAAGCAGTTTTTGGTAGAAAAGTACTTCAGGCAGCTGTTTCAGTTTTATTCTTCTGCTTATAATTTCAGTTTTTTTCATTATAAGATTTAAACTTTGTTTTGGGTGTGGATTTTTTTCAGCGGAATTGGCTGTCTTTATTTTATCCCTCCCTCTCTAGTGACTCTTGCGTGGAAGATCCACATCTTGGGTAGTCATTATCCCATACGTCACTAGCTCATGGACTCTTGCTAATTACATGAAAGAAAACATAATTTATGTAAGAACTTACCTGATAAATTCATTTCTTTCATATTAGCAAGAGTCCATGCGGCCCACCGTTTTTTGTGGTGGTTATGATTTTTTTGTATAAAGCACAATTATTCCAATTCCTTATTTTTTATGCTTTCGCACTTTTTTCTTATCACCCCACTTCTTGGCTATGCGTTAAACTGATTTGTGGGTGTGGTGAGGGGTGTATTTATAGGCATTTTGAGGTTTGGGAAACTTTGCCCCTCCTGGTAGGAATGTATATCCCATACGTCACTAGCTCATGGACTCTTGCTAATATGAAAGAAATTAATTTATCAGGTAAGTTCTTACATAAATTATGTTTTTCTAGACAAGCATTACCAATTTGTTGCTCTTCCATTTGACCTAGCAACAGCTCCAAGAATCTTTTCAAAGGTTCTGGGTGCCCTACTATCTGTAATCAGAGAACAGGGTATTGCAGTGTTTCATTATTTGGACGATATCTTGGTACTAGCTCAGTCTTTACGTACTGCAGAATCTCACACAAATCAACTAGTGTTGTTTCTTCGGAAACATGGTTGGAGGATCAATTTACTAAAAAATTTCTTGATTCCTCAGACAAGGGTCACCTTTTTAGGTTTCCAAATAGATTCAGTGTCGATGACTCTGTCTCTAACAGACAAGAGACGTTAAAAATTGGTTGCAGCATGCCAGCACCTTCAGTCTCAGTCATTGCCTTCAGTGGCTATGTGCATGGAAGTTTTAGGTCTCATGACTGCAGCATCGGACGCGATCCCCTTTGCTCGTTTTCATATGAGACCTCTACAGCTTTGCATGCTTAATCAATGGTACAGGGATTTCACAAAGATATCACAATTAATATCCTTGAATCCCAATGTACGACACTCTCTGACATGGTGGATAGATCACCATCGTTTGGTTCAAGGGGCTTCTTTTGTTCGGCCAACCTGGACTGTGATCTCAACAGATGCGAATCTTTCAGGTTGGGGAGCTGTTTGGGGATCTCTGACAGCACAAGGGGTTTGGAAATCTCAAGAGGCGAGATTACCAATAAATATTTTAGAACTCCGTGCAATTCTCAGGGCTCTTCAGTCTTGGCCTCTGCTAAAGAGAGAACCGTTCATTTGTTTTCAGACAGACAATATCACAACTGTGGCTTATGTCAATCATCAGGGTGGGACTCACAGTCCCCAAGCTATGAAAGAAGTATCTCGGATACTTGCTTGGGCGGAATCCAGCTCCTGTCTAATCTCTGCGGTGCATATCCCAGGTGTAGACAATTGGGAGGCGGATTATCTCAGCCTCCAGACTTTACATCCAGGGGAGTGGTCTCTCCATCCAGATGTGTTTTCTCAGGTTGTTCAGATGTGGGGTCTTCCAGAGAGAGATCTCATGGCCTTTCATCTAAACAAGAAACTTCCCAGATACCTGTCCAGGTCCAGGGATGTTCAGGGGGAAGCAGTGGATGCACTGACACTTCCTTGGTGTTATCATCCTGCTTACATCTTCCCGCCTCTAGTTCTCCTTCCAAGAGTGATCTCCAAAATCATCATGGAACAGTCTTCTGTGTTGCTGGTGGCTCCAGCATGGCCACACAGGTTTTGGTATGCGGATCTGGTGCAAATGTCCAGTTGCCCGCCTTGGCCACTTCCGTTACGGCCGGACCTACTATCTCAAGGTCCATTTTTCCATCAGGATCTCAAATCATTAAATTTGAAGGTATGGAAATTGAACGTTTAGTTCTAAGTCATAGAGGTTTCTCTGACTCAGTGATTAATACTATGTTACAAGCCTCTAGAAAGATTTATTATAGAGTTTGGAAGACTTACATTTAATGTTGTTCTTCTCATAAATTCTCCTGGCATTCTTTTAGAATTCCTAGAATTTTACAGTTCCTTCAGGATGGTTTGGATAAAGGTTTTGTCTGCAAGTTCCTTGAAAGGACAAATCTCCGCTCTTTCTGTCTTATTTCACAGAAAGATTGCTATACTTCCTGATATACACTGTTTTGTACAGGCTTTAGTTCGTATTAAGCCTGTCATTAAATCAATTTCTCCTCCTTGGAGTCTTAATTTGGTTCTGAAGGCGTTACAGTCTCCTCCATTTGAGCCTATGCATTCTTTGGACATTAAACTACTTTCCTGGAAAGTGTTGTTCCTTTTGGCTATCTATTCTGCTAGAAGAGTTTCTGAGCTATCTGCTCTTTCTTGTGAGTCTCCTTTTCTGATTTTTCATCAGGATAAGGCAGTTTTGTGGACTTCTTTTCAATTTTTACCTAAGGTTGTGAATTCTAACAACATTAGTAGAGAAATTATTGTTCCTTCTTTATGTCCTAATCCTAAGAATTCTTTGTAGAGATCCTTACATTCTTTGGATGTGGTAAGAGCTTTGAAATATTATGTGGAAGCTACTAAAAATTTTAGGAAGACTTCCAGTCTATTTGTTTTATTTTCTGGTCCTAGGAAAGGTCATAAAGCTTCTGCTATTTCCTTGGTTTCTTGGTTGAAACTTTTGATTCATCAAGCTTATTTGGAGTCGGGTCAAACCCCGCCTCAGAGAATTACAGCTCATTCTACTAGATCAGTCTCCACTTCGTGGGCTTTTAAGAATGAAGCTTCAGTTGATCAGATTTGCAAAGCAGCAACTTGGTCCTCTTTGCATACATTTACTAAATTCTACCATTTTGATGTATTTGCTTCTTCGGAAGCAGTTTTTGGTAGAAAAGTTCTTCAGGCAGCTGTTTCAGTTTGATTCTTCTGCTTTTGATTTAAGTTTTTTTCTTTCAAATATGAAATAAACTTATTTTTTTGGGTTGTGGACTAATGTTTTCAGCGGAATATGGCTGTTTTTATTCCCTCCCTCTCTAGTGACTCTTGAGTGGAAGACTCCACATCTTAGGTATTGATATCCCATATGTCAAGTGAAAATAGAGGAGTTCAAGGATATAAAACCAAGCAGTTGCACCAATTAAAGATATAAGTATCGATAACAGCAAAGTCCCGTATATGTAGTAGTACAGCAATTGGAGTCCTCTATGTCTTTATAGAATAATACACAGTAAACCAGAGAAAGCTAAAATCCGGGGATGGAAGGCTCAAATCACAGAATTGTTACAAACCACTCACCCACGTAAGTTTTCCTTGTAGCCGGTGAGCATCCACAGCAGCGGAAACAGTGCCCTTGAAGCTCTTACTGCTCACCTATCATACTCGCCATCTTCAGAGGGGTCGGAAACCGGAGAACTTTTCGTACCACAGCCTGTATAGCAAACACACAACTTTTCCGTGTGTATGAGGCTCTGCGGCGCAGCAATCTACCGGTGCACTTCCCTGTGCGTATCCTCCAATGCCTCGATAGAACAGCGGTCACGTGGGTGGGGTATGAGCCAATCAGATGAAGAAACTTATCGTCCGGCTATAGTGACTCCATGCAGGATTTGCGGGATCACTGAACTGCAGCAGCAAATTGGGAGTATACCAACGGAGATGAGATAATGTGAAGAAAGAACGCCTTGTCGTTCTTAGGAGTAGCATACAAATTAGAAGAAGTGATTCAAATCCGAGGTAGATAAAATAAGAAGGCTTTATTGATATACATCCATTAAAAACACATGTTAGAGTAGGACTAACAGGTTTTACGCGTTTCGGCTGGGTGCCGTATTCATAAACCTGTGGGTGCACTAGCTGACAAAGTTTAAAAAGCATGCTCTAAGAGGTAATTGGTTGGTGTAAACACACCTACCAAAAAGTATCCCATATGTCACTATCTCATGGACTTTTGCCAATTACATGAAAGAAAACATAATTTATGTGATAAATTCATTTCTTTCATATTGGCAAGAGTCCATGAGGCCCACCATTTTTATGGTGGTTATGATTTTTTGTATAAAGCACAATTATTTCCAAATTTCCTTTGTTGATGTTTTCTACTCCTTTCTTTATCACCCCACTGCTTGGCTATTCGTTAAACTGAATTGTGGGTGTGGTGAGGGGTGTATTTATAGGCATTTTGAGGTTTGGGAAACTTTGCCCCTCCTGGTAGGATTGTATATCCCATATGTCACTAGCTCATGGACTCTTGCCAATATGAAAGAAATGAATTTATCAGGTAAGTTTTTACATAAATTATGTTTTTAGCGCTCTAAATGCGCAGTTTTAATTCAGACTGAGACATCCAGCTTCCCTAGAGGAGTCCTCTGGCACCTGTGGACCATTATAAGGGGTTTAGGGCAGGTAGGAGCCTCAGCAGAGCTGTGGCAGGGTGCTTAACTGTCTTGTAACGTTTTTTAACGTTTTTAAAACCGGTTTGGGGCCTAAGGGGTTAATCATCCATTTGCAAGTGGGTGCAATGTTGCTTTAGTCCCTTCCACACACTGTAAAAATTTCAAAGACTTTACTATATTTTTACACTGTTTTGCAGTTTAAGTGTTAGTTTTTTTCTCTTAAAGGCACAGTAACGTTTTTGTTTAAATTTCTGTTTCACCTTTATTAAAGTGTTTTCCAAGCTTGCTTGTCTCATTACTAGTCTGTTAAACATGCCTGACATAGAGGAAACTCCTTGTTCAATATGTTTAGAAGCCATGGTGGAACCCCCTCTTAGAATGTGTACCAAATGTACTGAAATTTCTATAATCTATAAAGACCATATTATGGCGCTTAAAGATTTATCTCCAGGGGATTCTCTGACTGAAAAAAGGGAGATTATGCCATCTAGCTCTCCCCATGTGTCAGAACCTATAACTCCCGCTCAAGTGACGCCAAGTACATCTAGCGCGTCTAATTCTTTTACCTTACAGGACATGGCGGCAGTTATGAATGCTACCCTCACAGAGGTATTTTCCAAACTGCCAGGGTTACAAGGAAAGCGAGACAGCTCTGGGGCTAGAACTAATACAGAGCTTTCTGACGCTTTAATGCCTGTGTCCGATATACCCTCACAATACTCAGAAGCCGAGGCAGGTGAGCTTCTATCTGTGGGTGACATTTCAGACTCAGGGAAGGCGTTGCTTCAGTTTGATTCTGAAATGACAGTGTTTAAATTTAAGCTTGAACACCTCTGCTTATTGCTTAGGGAGGTTTTAGCGACTCTGGATGATTGTGACCCCATTGTGGTTCCAGAGAAATTGTGTAAAATGGACAAATACTTTGCAGTGCCTGTTTACACTGATGTTTTTCCAGTCCCTAAGAGGTTTTCGGAAATTATTACTAAGGAATGGGATAGACCAGGTGTGCCGTTCTCTCCCCCTCCTACTTTCAAAAACATGTTTCCCATAGATGCTGCCGTACGGGACTCGTGGCAGACGGTCCCTAAGGTGGAGGGAGCAGTCTCTACCCTAGCTAAGCGTACAACTATCCCCGTCGAGGACAGTTGTGCTTTCCTAGATCCTATGGATAAAAAATTGGAGGGTCTCCTTAAAAAAATTTTTATTCATCAAGGTTTTATTCTCCAGCCTCTTGCATGCATAGCCCCAGTTACTGCTGCAGCGGCTTTTTGGTTCGAGTCTCTTGAGGAGGCTCTGCAGGTGGAGACTCCGCTAGACGACATTCTAGACAGGATTAAAGCTCTTAAGTTAGATAATTCCTTTATTTCTGACGCCGTTTTTCAGTTAACCAAACTAACGGCTAAGAATTCAGGTTTTGCCATTTTGTCACGTAGGGCGCTATGGCTTAAGTCCTGGTCAGCAGACGTTACTTCAAAGTCTAAGCTTCTTAACATCCCCTTCAAGGGACAGACCCTATTCGGGCCCGGTCTGAAGGAGATCATTTCTGATATTACTGGAGGAAAAGGTCACGCCCTTCCTCAGGATAGGTCCAATAAGAGGACCAAACAGAATAATTTTCGTTCCTTTCGAAACTTCAAAAGTGGCGCAGCCTCAGTTTCCTCTAATGCAAAACAAGAGGGAAATTTCGCCCAGTCCAAACCAGTCTGGAGACCGAACCAGGCTTGGAACAAGGGGAAGCAGGCCAAGAAACCTGCGGCTGCCTCTAAGACAGCATGAAGGAGTAGCCCCCGATCCGGGACCGGATCTAGTAGGGGGCAGACTTTCTCTCTTCGCCCAGGCTTGGGCAAGAGACGTCCAGGATCCCTGGGCGCTAGAGATTGTTTCCCAGGGATATCTTCTGGAATTCAAAGATTCATCTCCAAAGGGGAGATTTCATCTCTCACAACTATCTGTAAACCAGATAAAAAGAGAGGTATTCTTACGTTGCGTTCAAGACCTTCTGGTTATGGGAGTGATCCACCCAGTTCCAAGAGAGGAACAGGGGCTGGGTTTTTATTCAAACCTGTTTATAGTTCCCAAAAAAGAGGGAACTTTCAGACCTATCTTGGATCTCAAGATCCTAAACAAATTTCTCAGGTTCCCATCCTTCAAGATGGAGACAATCCGAACCATCCTCCCTATGATCCAGGTGGGATCTGGAACTCCCTGAAGGCTCAGGGTTCGTGGACTCAGGAGGAAGCCCTCCTTCCGATAAACATTCTGGAACTAAGAGCGATATTCAATGTTCTTCAGGCTTGGCCTCAACTAGCTGCGGCCAAGTTCATCAGATTTCAGTCGGACAATATCACGACTGTAGCCTATATCAACCATCAGGGGGGAACAAGGAGTCCCCTGGCAATGATGGAGGTTTCCAAGATAATTCTATGGGCAGAGGTTCACTCTTGCCATCTCTCAGCTATCCATATCCCAGGAGTAGAGAACTGGGAGGCGGATTTTCTAAGTCAGCAGACTTTTCATCCGGGGGAGTGGGAGCTCCATCCGGAGGTATTTGCCCAGCTGATTCAACTTTGGGGCAAACCAGAACTGGATCTGATGGTGTCTCGTCAGAACGCCAAGCTTCCTTGTTACGGGTCCAGATCAAGGGATCCCCAGGCAGCGCTGATAGATGCTCTAGCAGTGCCCTGGTCCTTCAACCTGGCTTATGTGTTTCCACCGTTTCCTCTCCTCCCTCGTCTGATTGCCAAGATCAAGCAGGAGAGAGCTTCGGTGATTTTGATAGCGCCTGCATGGCCACGCAGGACTTGGTATGCGGATCTGGTGGACATGTCATCCTCTCCACCATGGACTCTGCCGCTGAGGCAGGACCTTCTACTCCAAGGTCCATTCAAACATCCAAATCTAATTTCTCTTGTTAAGTGTATCCAGTCCACGGATCATCCATTACTTATGGAATATATTCTCCTTCCCAACAGGAAGTTGCAAGAGTCCACCCACAGCAAAGCTGCTATATAGCTCCTCCCCTAACTGCCATATTCAGTCATTCTCTTGCAAGCCTCAACATAGATAGGAGGTCGTGAGAGTCTGTGGTGATTTATACTTAGTTTATTCTTCAATCAAAAGTTTGTTATTTTTAAATGGCACCGGAGTGTGCTGTTTTTCTCAGGCAGTATTTGGAAGAAGAATCTGCCTGCTTTTTTCTATGATCTTAGCAGACGTAACTAAGATCCATTTGCTGTTCTCACACATTCTGAGGAGTGAGGTACTTCAGAGGGGGAATGGCGTGCAGGTTTTCCTGCAGATAAGGTATGTGCATTAAAATATTTTTCTAGGAATGGAATTGACTAAGAAAATACTGCTGATACCGAAGTAATATAAGTAAAGCCTTAAATGCAGCGATAGCGACTGGTACCAGGCTTATTAATAGAGATATATATACTCTTATAAAAATGTGTTTTAAAACGTTTGCTGGCATGTTTAATCGTTTTTTAACATTTGTTTGGTGATAAAACTTATTGGGGCCTAAGTTTTTTCCACATGGCTGGCTTAAATTTTGCATAGAAACAGTTAACTGAAGCTTCCCACTGTTGTAATATGAGTGGGAGGGTCCTAATTTAGCGCTTTTTTGCGCAGTTAAAATTACAAAATGAATCATCCAGATTCCCTCAGCAGTCCCATGAGGACATTTCTAAAGGGCTAAAAAGACTTCCAAAATCGTTTATAGGGAAGGTAATCCACAGCTCTGCTGTGGCAGTTTTGTTGTGTCTGTTTTTAAAAACGTCTGTCGTTTTTTTGATCTGTTTTTTGCATTAAGGGGTTAATCATCCATTTGCAAGTGGGTGCAATGCTCTGTTACCTTATTACATGTACTGTAAAAATTTCGTTTGTTTTACTGCCTTTTTTCACTGTTTTTCAAATTTTGAAAAAAAAATTTTTCTCTTAAAGGCACAGTAACGTTTTATATATTTGCTTGTTAACTTAATTTAAAGTGTTTTCCAAGCTTACTAGTCTCATTATTAGTCTGTTCTAACATGTCTGACATAGAGGAAGCTCTATGTTCATTATGTTTTAAAGCCATGGTGGAACCCCATCTTAGAATGTGTACCAGATGTACTGATTTCATGTTAAACAATAAAGATCATTTTTTTGTCTTTAAAAACATTATCACCAGAGGATTCTGTCGTGGGGGTAGTTATGACGACTAACTCTCCCCACGTGTCAGACCTTTTGACTCCCGCTTTAGGGACTCACGCTCAAATGGCGCCAAGTACATCAAGGGCACCCATAGCGTTTATTTTACCAGGGGATTCTGTCGAGGGGAAAGTTATGCCGACTAACTCTCCCCACGTGTCAGACCCTTCGACTCCCGCTTCAGGGACTCACGCTCAAATGGCGCCAAGTACATCAAGGGCGCCCATAGCGTTTATTTTTCAAGACATGGCAAAGGTGGTGAATAATACTCTGGCAGCAGTATTAGTCAGACTACCTGAAATTAAAGGAAAGCAGATAGCTCTGGGGGTAGATACAGAGCATACAGACGCTTTAAGATCCATGTATGATACTACCTCACAATATGCTTAGTCTGTGGGTGATTTTTTTGACTCAGGGAAGATGATTTAACCTGATTCTGATATTTCTACATTTAAAATTTATGCTTGAGAACCTCCACTTGTCGCTCAGGGAGGCTTTGGCTGCTCTGAATGAATGTGTACAATCGCAGGGCCAGAGAAATTGTGTAGACTGGATAAATAATATGCAGTGCCGGTGTGTACTGATGTTTTTCCAATACCTAAAGAGGTTTACTAAAAATTTTTTAATAAGGAATGGGATAGACCAGGTGTGCCGTTCTCTTCCCCTCCTATTTTTTAGAAGAATGTTTTCTAATAGTTACCGCCACACGGGACTTCTGGCAGACAGTTCCTAAGGTGGAGAGAAGAGTTTCTACTCTAGCTAAGCGTACCACTACCTCTGGCGAGGACAGTTGTGCTTTTTAGATCCAATGGATAAAAAATGTTTATTCAACAGGGTTTTATCCTGCAGCCCCTTGCATACATTGCTTCTGTCACTGCTGCTGCGGCGTTCTGGGTTGAGTCTCTTGATGAGGCTTTACAGTTAGCGACTCCATTGGATGAATATATTTGACAAGCTTATGCTAGCCAATTCCTTTGTTTTCTGATGCCTTTGTTCATTTGACTAGACTAACGGCTAAGAATTCTGTTTTTTACTATACTGGCGCGCAGAGCGCTATGGCTTATATCATGGTCAGCTGTCGTGACTTTAATAAATAAGCTATTTAACTTCCCTTCAAGGGGCAGACCCTATCGGGCCTGGTTTGAAGGAGATTATTGCTTATATCACTGGAGGAAAAGGTCATGCCCTTCCTCAGGATAGGTCCAAATCAAGGGCCAAAAAGGTCTAATTTTCGTGCTTTTTAAAACTTCAGGGCAGGTGTGGCATCCACTTCCTCTAAGGCAAAACAAGAGGGAATTTTTGCTCATTCCAAGGCGGTCTGGAGATAATCGGACCTGGAACAAAGATAAGCAGGCCAAGGAGCCTGCTGCTGCCTCTAAGGCAGCATGAAGGAACGGACCCCTATCCGGTAACGGATCCTATAGGGGGCAGACTTTCATTCTTCGCCCAGGCGTGGGCAAGAGATGCCCAGGATCCCTAGGCATTGGAATTTATATCCCAGAGATATCTTCTGGATTTCAAAGATTCCCCCCCCCCCCCCAAAAAAAGGGGAGATTTCGCCTTTCACAATTATCTGCAAACCAGATAAAGAAGGAGGCATTCTTACATTGTGTACGAGATCCATCCAGTTCCAAGAGAGGAACAGGGACAGAGTTTTTACTCAAATCTGTTTGTGGTTCCCAAGGAGAGGGAACCTTCAGACCTATTTTGGATCTAAAGATCTTAAACAAATTCCTCAGAATTCCGTCATTTAAGATGGAAACTATTCGTACCATCTTAACTATGATCCAGGAGAGTCAATAGAGGACTACAATGGATTTGAAGGATGCTTATCCTCACATTGTGATGCATAAAGATCACCATCGTTTTTCAGGTTTGCCTTTCTAGACAGGCATTACCAGTTTGTAGCTCTTTCCTTTGGGATATCTACAGCCCCAAGAATCTTTATGGAGGTTCTGGGGTCGCTTTGGCGGTCCTTAGGCCGCGGGGCATAGAAGTGGCCCCTTATTTAGACGACATCCTGATACAGGCGTCAAACATCCAAATTGCCAAGTCTCATACGGACATAGTACTGGCATTTCTGAGATCACATGGGTGGAAAGTGAACACTGCAACTATGCATGCTCAGTCAGAGGAACGGGGATTACACAGATTTGTCCCCCTGTTAAACCTGGACCAAGAGACCAGAGATTCTCTTCTCTGGTGACTATGTCGGGTCCATCTGTCCAAGGGTATGACCTTCCGCAGGTCAGATGGGACAATTGTTACAATAGATGCCAGCCTTTTAGGTTGGGATGCAGTCTGGAACTCCCTGAAGGCTCAGGGATAGTGGACTTAGGAGGAGACCACCCTTCTAATAAATATTCTGGAACTGGGAGTGATATTCCATGCTCTTCAGACTTGGCCTCAGTTAGCAACTCTGAGGTACATCATACTCAGTCGGACAATATACACGACTGTGGCTTACATCAGCCATCAAGGGGGAACAGAAGTTCCCTAGCGATGTTAGAAGTCTTACAATAATTCACTGGACAGAGACTCACTCTTGTCTATCAGCTATCCATATCCCAGGTGTTGAGAACTGGGAGGTGGATTTTCTAAGACGTCAGACTTTTCTTCCGGGGGAGTGGGATTTCCTCCGGAGGTCAAGACCAAGCAGGAGAGGGCTTTGGTGTTTTTGACAGCGCCTGCGTAGCCACGCAGGACCTGGTATGCAGATCTGGTGGACATGTCATCCTTTCCAACACGGTCTCTGCTTCTGAGACAGGTCCCTCTACCTCTCAGGGTCCTTTCAACCTTCTAAATAGAATCAATCTGAGATGGACTGCCTGGAGACTGAACGCTTGATGTTATCAAAGCATGGCTTCTCCGAGTCAGTCATTGATACCTTAATACAGACATGAAAGCCTGTCTCTAGGAAAATTGAACATAGATATGGTGTAAATATCTGATTGTTATGAATCCAAGGGTTACTCATGGAGTAAAGTCTGGATTCCCAGGATATTATCTTTTCTCCAAGATGTTTTTGAGAAAAGGGTTGTCAGCTAATTCCTTAAAAGGGACAGATTTTTACTCTGTCTATTTTTTTTGCACAAGCGCCTGGCAGGTATTCTAGACGTTCAGGCATTTGGCCAGGCTTTGGTTAGATCCAAGCCTGTGTTTAAAACTGTTGCTCCGCCATGGAGCTTAAACCTGGTTCTTAAGGCTCTTCAAGAAGTTCCGTTTGAACCTTTTTTGTTCCATAGATATCAATCTTTATCTTGGAAAGTTCCTTTTGGGTAGCTATTTCCTCGACTCGTAGAGTCTCCAAGTTATCTGTGTTACAATGTGATTCTCCTTATCTGGTCCTTCGTACGGATAAGGTAGTCCTGCGTACCAACCTGGGTTTTTTCCTAAGGTGGTATCTAACAAGAACATCACTCAAGAGATATTTGTTCCATGCTTGTATCCTAATCCTTCCTCAAAGAAGGAACGTCTATTACACAATATTGGACGTGGTTTGTGCTTTAAAGTTTTACTTACAAGCTACTACAGTTTTCACCAAACGTTCACCTTGTTTGTTGTCTATTCTGGACAGAGGAGAGGTCAAAAGACTTCAGCAGCCTCTCTGTCTTTTTGGTTAAAAAGCATAATTCATTTAGCTTATGAGACTGCTGGACAGCAGCCTCCTGAAGGGATTACAGCTCATTCTACTAGAGCTGTGTTTTTCACTTGGGCCTTTTTTAAATGTGGCTTCTGTTGAACAGATTTACAAGACGGAGTCTTGGTCTGCGCTTCATACTTTTTCAAATTTAACAAATTTGATACCTTGCTTCTTCGGAGGCTATTTTTGGGAGAAAGGGTTTTTTACAGGCAGTGGTAACTTCCGTTTAAGTACCTGCCTTGTCCCTCCCATCATCCGTGTACTTTAGCGTTGGTATTGGTATTCCATAAGTAATGGATGATCCGTGGACTGGATACACTTAAAAAGAGAAAACATAATTTATGCTTACCTGATAAATTTATTTCTCTTGTAGTGTATCCAGTCCACGGCCCGCCCTGTCACTTTAAGGCAGGTATTTTTTTCATTTGAACTACAGTCACCACTGCACCCTATGGTTTTTTCCTTTCTCTGCATGTTTTCGGTCGAATGACTGAATATGGCAGTTAGGGGAGGAGCTATATAGCAGCTTTGCTGTGGGTGGACTCTTGCAACTTCCTGTTGGGAAGGAGAATATATTCCATAAGTAATGGATGATCCGTGGACTGGATACACTACAAGAGAAATACATTTATCAGGTAAGCATAAATTATGTTTTTCTCTGCGTCTGACTGCTTGGAGATTGAACGCTTGATTTTATCAAAACGTGGTTTCTCCGAGTCGGTCATTGATACCTTGATTCAGGCTCGAAAGCCTGTCACCGGGAAAATCTATCATAAGATATGGTGTAAATATCTTCATTGGTGTGAATCCAAGGGTTACTTGTTGTGGAGTAAGGTCAGGATTCCTAGGATACTATCTTTTCTCCAAGAAGGATTGGAAAAGGGATTATCAGCTAGTTCCTTAAAGGGACAGATTTCTGCTCTGTATATTCTTTTGCACAAGCGCCTGGCTGATGTTCCAGACGTTCAGGCGTTTTGTCAGGCTTTGGTTAGAATCAGGCCTGTGTTTAAACCTTTTGCTCCGCCATGGAGTTTAAATTTAGTTCTTAAAGTTCTTCAAGGGGTTCCGTTTGAACCCTTGCATTCCATAGATATCAAGCTTTTATCTTGGAAAGTTCTGTTTTTAGTAGCTATCTCTTCGGATCGAGTTATTCCCCTTATCTGATCTTCCATGCAGATAAGGTAGTTTTGCGTACCAAACCTGGGTTTCTACCTAAGGTAGTATCTAATAGGAATATCAATCAGGAAATTGTTGTTCCGTCACTGTGTCCTAATCCTCCTTCAAAGAAGGAATGTCTGTTACACAATCTTGACGTAGTTCGTGCTTTAAAGTTTTATTTGCAAGCTACTAAGGATTTTCGTCAAACATCTGTATTGTTTGTCGTCTTCTCTGGAAAGAGGAGAGGCCAAAAGGCTTCGGCAACTTCTCTTTCTTTTTGGCTGAGAAGCATAATCCGTTTATCTTATGAGACTGCTGGCCAGCAGCCTCCTCAAAGAATTACAGCTCATTCTACTAGAGCGGTAGCTTCCACATGGGCTTTTAAACATGAGGCCTCGGTTGAACAGATTTGTAAGGCGGCGACTTGGTCTTCGCTTCATACCTTTTCTAAGTTCTATAAATTTGATACTTTTGCTTCCTCGGAGGCTATTTTTGGGAGAAAGGTCTTGCAGGCAGTGGTGCCTTCCGTTTAAGTGCCTGCCTTGTCCCTCCCTTCATCCGTGTCCTAAAGCTTTAGTATTGGTATCCCACAAGTAATGGATGAACCCGTGGACTGGATACACCTTACAAGAGAAAACAAAATTTATGCTTACCTGATAAATTTCTTTCTCTTGTGGTGTATCCAGTCCACGGCCCGCCCTGTCACTTTAAGACAGGTGTTTTTTATTTTTAAACTACAGTCACCACTGCACCCTATAGTTTCTCCTTTTTCTTGCTTGTCTTCGGTCGAATGACTGGGGGTGGCAGTTAGGGGAGGAGCTATATAGACAGCTCTGCTGTGGGTGATCCTCTTGCAGCTTCCTGTTGGGAAGGAGAATATCCCACAAGTAATGGATGAACCCGTGGACTGGATACACCACAAGAGAAGGAAATTTATCAGGTAAGCATAAATTTTGTTTTCAGATGTAATTTCTAGGGAATGGAATAGACTGGGTACTTCTTTTACAACTCCTTCAAGGTTTAAGAAACTGTATCCTTTGCCGACTGATAGATTGGAGTTTTGGGAAAAGATCCCCAAAGTTGATGGGGCCATCTCTACTCTTGCTAAACGTACTACTTTTCCTATGGCAGATAGAACTTCTTTTAAAGATCCTTTAGATAGGAAACTTGAATCTTATCTAAGTAAGGCTTATTTATGTTCAGGTCATCTTCTTAGTCCTGCTATTTCTTTGGCTGATGTTGCTGCTCCTTCAACTTTTTGGTTGGAAACTTTAGCACAACAAGTACCAGATCATAATGTGTATAGCATTGTTAAGCTAATTCAACATGCTAATAATTTCATTTGTGATGCCATTTTTGATATCATTAGAATTGATGTCAGATATATGGCTTTAGCTATATTAGCTAGAAGAGCTTTATGGCTTACATCTTGAAATGCTGATATGACTTCTAAATCAACGTTGTTATCTTGTTATCTCTCTCTTTCCATGTTAAAGGATTACTTTCTGTTATAATTTTTAAGCTAAACAACTAACATATTAAAGTTAATAAACATTAATTAAAACCTACTGACCTATATTTTCTCCAAAACGAAGTTTCATAACGTTCTAAAAGTTATATCTTTTATTTGCCGATGATGTCACGTTATCCTGCCCACTATTTTCAGCACTGAGTGTTCAAAATACTTAAACCAATAACTTTGTGTTTAAAGCGCCATTTTGAAACCTAGGTATTATAAACGGATTGGTACAGAGCAAAGGATACCCACGGAGTGGGTTTGGAAAACAATTAAATTTGCAGACAAGATTTCTGATATACGGTAGATATATGTTAATGAAATGCTATTGATAAAAAGCATATTTGGGGTAGTTGGTTAGTAACAGGCATAGAAAATATTTAATTACAGTGGCCCTTTAATTAATTATTTGGTTCTCAGTTGGATTCTATTATTTCAACTTTTACTGGAGGGAAGGGAGCTTTTTTGCCTCAGGATAAAAAAATCTAAGGGAAAATTTAAGGCTGCTAACCGTTTTTGTTCCTTTTGTCAAAATAAGGAACAGAAACCTGACCCTTCCCCTAAGGGAACGGTTTCCAATTGGAAGCCTTCTCCAGTCTGGAATAAATCCAAGCCATTTAAAAGATCTAAATCAGCCCCCAAGTCCGCATGAAGGTGCGGCCCTCATTCCAGCGCAGCCCTCATTCCAGCGCAGCCCTCATTCCAGCGCAGCTTGTAGGGGGTAGACTAAGATTTTACAAGGATGTTTGGATCAATCATTGGATTCAGAACATTGTTTCTCAAGGGTACAGAATAGGTTTCAAAGTAAGACCGCCTGTGAGAAGTTTTTCTCTCACGCATTCCAGTGAACCCAGTAAAGGCTCATGCTTTCCTGAAGTGTTTCAGAACTGGGGTAATTGTGCCAGTTCTTTTTCAGGAACGGGGTCTGGGGTTTTATTCAAATCTGTTCATTGTTCCAAAGAAGGAGAATTCTTTCAGACCAGTTCTAGATCTAAAAATTTTGAATAGTTATGTAAGAATACCTACATTCAAAATGGTGACTATAAGGACTATTCTGCCTTTTGTTCAGCAAATGCATTATATGTCTACAATAGACTTACAGGATGCATATCTTCATATTCCGATTCATCCAGATCACTATCAGTTCCTGAGATTCTCTTTTCTAGACTAGCATTACCTATTTGTTGCTCTTCCTTTTGGCCTAGCAACAGCTCCAAGGATCTTTTCAAAGGTTCTCAGTGCCCTACTCTCTGTAATCAGAGAGCGGGGTATTGCGGTGTTTCCTTATTTGGAGGATATCTTGGTACTTGCTCAGTCTTTACGTTCTGCAGAATCTCACACGAAACAACTAGTGTTGTTTCTTCAAAGACATGGTTGGAGGATCAATTTACCAAAAAGTTCTTTGATTCCTCAGACAATGATAACCTTTTTAGGTTTCCAAATAGATTCAGTATCCATGACTTTGTCTCTAACAGACGAGACATCTGAAATTAGTTACAGCTTGTCGAAACCTTCAGTCTCAATCATTCCCTTCAGTAGCTATGTGGATGGAGGTTTTAGGTCTCATGACTGCAGCATCGGACGCGATCCCCTTTGCTCGTTTTCACATGAGACCTCTTCAGCTTTGTATGCTGAACCAATGGTGCAGGGGTTATGCAAAGATATCACAATTAATATCCTTAAATCCCAATGTTCGACTATCGCTGGCTTGGTGGTTAGATCACCCTCGTTTAGTTCAAGGGGCATCTTTTGTTCGTCCAGCCTGGACTGTGATCACAACAGATGCAAGTCTTTCAGGTTGGGGAGCTGTCTGGGGATCTCTGACAGCGCAGGGGGTTTGGAAATCTCAAGAGGCGAGATTACCAATCAATATTTTGGAAACCTTGTGCGATTCTCAGAGCTCTTCAGTTTTGGCCTCTTCTGAAGAGAGAACCGTTTATTTGTTTTCAGACAGACCATGTCACAACCGTGGCGTATGTCAATCATCAAGGTGGGACTCACAGTCCTCAAGCTATGAAAGAAGTATCTCGGATACTTGCATGGGCAGAATCCAGCTCTTGTCTAATTTCTGTGGTCCATATCCCAGGTATAGACAATCGGGAAGCGGATTATCTCAGTCGCCAGACTTTACATCCGGGAGAGTGGTCTCTTCACCCAGATGTGTTTTTTCAGATTGTTCAGATGTGGGGGCTTCCAGAAATAGATCTGATGGCTTCTCATCTAAACAGGAAACTTCCCAGGTATCTGTCCAGGTCCAGGGATCCTCAGGCGGAAGCAGTGGATACGTTGACACTTCTTTGGAGTTATCAACCTGCTTATATCTTTCCGCCTCTAGTTCTTCTTCCAAGAGTGATTTCCAAAATCATAATGGAGCGTTTGTTTGTACTGCTGGTGGCTCCAGCATGGTCACACAGGTTTTGGTATGCGGATCTTGTTCGGATGTCCAGTTGCCAACCTTGGCCACTTCCGTTAAGGCCAGACCTTCTATCTCAAGGCCCATTTTTCCATCAGGATCTAAAATCATTAAATTTGAAGGTATGGAAATTGAACACTTAGTGCTTAGTCATAGAGTTTTCTCTGACTCAGTGATTAATACTATGTTGCAGGCTCGCAAATCTGTTTCTAGAAAGATTTATTACCGAGTTTGGAAGACTTTACAGTTCATGGTGTTCTTCTCATAAATTCTCTTGGCATTCTTTTAGAATTCCTAGAATGTTACAGTTTCTTCAGGATAGTTTGGATAAGGGTTTGTCTGCAAGTTCCTTGAAAGGACAAATCTCTGCTCTTTCTGTTCTGTTCCACAGAAAAATTGCTAATCTTCCTGATATTCATTGTTTTGTACAGGCTTTGGTTCGTATCAAGCCTGTCATTAAGTCAATCTTAGGGTTAGGGTTAGTTGGAGTCTTAATTTGGTTTTAAGGGCTTTACAGGCTTCTCTGTTTGAGCCTATGCATTCTCTGGACATTAAATTACTTTCTTGGAAAGTATTGTTCCTTTTGGCCATCTCTTCTGCTAGAAGAGTTTCTGAATTATCTGCTCTTTCTTGTGAGTCTCCTTTTCTGATTTTTCATCAAGATAAGGCGGTTTTGCGGGCTTCATTTAAATTTTTACCTAAAGTTGTGAATTCCAACAACATTAGTAGAGAAATTGTTGTCCCTTTGTTGTGTCCTAATCCTAAGAATTCTCTGGAGAGATCTTTACATTCTTTGGATGTGGTAAGAGCTTTGAAATATTATGTTGAAGCTACTAAAGATTTCAGAAAGACTTCTAGTCTATTTGTTATCTTTTCTGGTTCTAGGAAAGGTCAGAAGGCTTCTGCCATTTCTTTGGCATCTGGGTTAAAGCTTTTGATTCATCATGCTTATTTGGAGTCGGGTAAATCCCCGCCTCAGAGGATTACGGCTCATTCTACTAGGTCAGTTTCTACTTCCTGGGCTTTTAAGATTGAAGCTTCTGTTGATCAGATTTGCAAAGCAGCAACTTGGTCTTCTTTGCATACTTTTACTAACTTCTACCATTTTGATGTTTTCTCTTCTTCAGAAGCAGTTTTTGGTAGAAAAGTACTTCAGGCAGCTGTTTCAGTTTGATTCTTCTGCTTATAATTTCAGTTTTTTTCATTATAAAGATTACAACTTTTGATTTGGTTTGTGGAATAATTTTTCAGCAGAATTGGCTGTCTTTCTTTGTATCCCTCCCTCTCTAGTGACTCTTGCGTGGAGTTCCACATCTTGGGTATTTGCTATCCCATACATCACTAGCTCATGGACTCTTGCCAATTACATGAAAGAAAACATAATTTATGTAAGAATTTACCTGATAAATTCATTTCTTCCATATTGGCAAGAGTCCATGAGACCCACCCTTTTTATGGTGGTTATGATTTTTTTGTATAAAGCACAATTATTCCATTTCCTTGTTGATGCTTTTGCTCCTTATCACCCCACTTCTTGGCTATTGGTTAAACTGAATTGTGGGTGTGGTGGGGGGTCTATTTATAGGCATTTTGAGGTTTGGGAAACTTTGCCCCTCCTGGTAGGAATGTATATCCCATATGTCACTAGCTCATGGACTCTTGCCAATATGAAAGAAATTAATTTATCAGGTAAATTCTTACATAAATTATGTTTTCTCAGAGTCCCATCCTTCAAGATAGAGACTATTCAAACAACTCTACCATTGATCCAGGAGGGTCAATATATGACTACCGTGGACTTGAAGGATGCATACCTTCATATTCCTATCCACAAGGATCATCATCAGTTCCTAAGGTTTGCTTTCCTGGACAAACATTTTCAGTTTGTGGCTCTTCCCTTCGGGTTGGCCACAGCACCCAGGATCTTCACGAAGGTTCTAGGGTCCCTTCTGGCGGTTCTCAGGCCGCGGGGTATTGCAGTGGCGCCTTATCTAGACAGTTTTCTGATCCAGGCGTCTTGCCATCTGACAAAATCTCATACAGACATGGTTCTGTCCTTTCTGAGGACTCACGGGTGGAAGGTGAATCTGGTGGCGGCAATGGACATCATTCCGTTTGCTCGCTTTCATCTCAGACCACTACAACTGTGCATGCTCGGACAGTGGAATGGAGATTATGCAAATTTGTCTCCTCAAATAAATCTGGATCAGGGGACAAGAGACTCTCTTCTTTGGTGGTTGTCGCCGATTTCAGTCGGACAACATCACGACTGTGGCTTACATCAATCATCAGGGAGGAACGAGGAGTTCCTTAGCGATGACAGAAATATCCAAGATAATTCGGTGGGCGGAAGCTCACTCTTGTTATATGTCAGCAATCTACATCCCAGGAGTGGACAACTGGGAAGCTGACTTTTTAAGCAGACAGACGTTTCATCCGGGGGAGTGGGAACTCCATCCGGAGGTCTTTGCCACCCTGATTCTCAGATGGGGCAGACCGGAATTGGATCTGATGGCATCTCGTCAGAATGCCAAGCTCCCAAGATACGGATCCAGGTCAAGGGATCCTCAGGCCGAACTGATAGATGCCTTGGCAGTGCCTTGGTCGTTCAGCCTAGCTTATGTGTTTCCACCGTTTGCTCTTCTTCCCCGGGTGATTTCACGGATCAAACAGGAGAGGGATTCGGTAATTCTAATCGTGCCTGCGTGGCCTCGCAGGACTTGGTTTGCCGATCTGCTGGACATGTCCTCTCTGCCACCGTGGAAGCTTCCATTGAGGCAGGACTTTCTCTTTCAGGGACCCTTCCATCATCCGAATCTAGTTTCTCTGCAGTTGACTGCTTGGAGATTGAGCGCTTGATTTTATCTAAGCGGGGGTTCTCTGATTCGGTCATTGATACTCTGAGTCAGGCACGTAAGTCTGTCACTAGAAAGATCTACCATAAGATATGGCGTAAATATCTTTATTAGTGCAAATCCAAGGGCTTCTCATAGAGTAGAGTTGGGATTCCCAGGATTTTATCTTTTCTCCAAGAAGGATTGGAGAAGGGGTTATGAGCAAGTTCCTTAAAGGGACAGATTTCTGCTTTGTCGATTTTACTACACAACCGTTTGGCAGATGTTCAGTCTTTTTGTCAGGCTCTGACTAGAATCAATGCAAAACAGAATGAGAAGCAGTCTGCCAGGAATGAACAGCAGCATCAATAGCTTGTTCTATGGCCCGGTTGCCACCTGGTAGTAGCTTCTTTCTGCCCAATTGTGCTTTTCACAGAGGAAAACTTTCCTGTAGTATATCAGTCTGATCCCGCCGACATGGTCAGTTCAGCCCCGAAATACCAGGCAATTCTCCTCTGAACAAGGAACATGACAACACCAGACGATCGTTTCGGCCTCCTTTGGGCCTCGTCAGTGAGATGCAGCCATATCCCTCTAAGCACATTGGGCAAGGAGTCCACGTCTGGTTTCCCCCATCACCCTTAGGGAGACTATCCCCAGGGTCATATTTACATATGCAAAACAGAATGAGAAGCAGTCTGCCAGGAATGAACAGCAGCATCAATAGCTTGTTCTATGGCCCGGTTGCCACCTGGTAGTAGCTTCTTTCTGCCCAATTGTGCTTTTCACAGAGGAAAACTTTCCTGTAGTATATCATTCTGATCCCGCCGACATGGTCAGTCCAGCCCCGCCCCGAAATACCAGGCAATTCTCCTCTGAACAAGGAACATGACAACCCCAGACGATCGTTTCGGCCTCCTTTGGGCCTCGTCAGTGAGGTGCAGCCATATCCCTCTAAGCACATTGGGCAAGGAGTCCACGTCTGGTTTCCCCCATCACCCTTAGGGAGACTATCCCCAGGGTCATATTTACATATACAAAACAGAATGAGAAGCAGTCTGCCAGGAATGAACAGCAGCATCAATAGCTTGTTCTATGGCCCGGTTGCCACCTGGTAGTAGCTTCTTTCTGCCCAATTGTGCTTTTCACAGAGGAAAACTTTCCTGTAGTATATCAGTCTGATCCCGCCGACATGGTCGGTCCAGCCCCGAAATACCAGGCAATTCTCCTCTGAACAAGGAACATGACAACCCCAGACGATCGTTTCGGCCTCCTTTGGGCCTCGTCAGTGAGGTGCAGCCATATCCCTCTAAGCACATTGGGCAAGGAGTCCACGTCTGGTTTCCCCCATCACCCTTAGGGAGACTATCCCCAGGGTCATATTTACATATGCAAAACAGAATGAGAAGCAGTCTGCCAGGAATGAACAGCAGCATCAATAGCTTGTTCTATGGCCCATAGAACAAGCTATTATGCTATTGTTCGTTCCCAGGTTGAGCGCTTCTCTCTTTTTATTTATGCAAATTATGACACTTAGGGAAGTCTCCCTAAGTGTGATGCGGGAATCCAGACGTGGACCCGTTGCTCAGTGTGCCTAGAGGGATATGACTGCACCTCACTGACGAGGCCCACAATAGGCCGAAACGTACGTCTGGGGTTTTGCTGTTTCTCTTGTTCAGAGAGGGATTGCCTGGTATTTCGGGGCTGGACTGTACTGTGAAGTCAGGATCAGACTGATATGCTACAGGAAAGTTCTTTTCTGTGAAAGGCACATATTGAGCAAAAAGAGGCTGCTTCTAGGGTGGTAACTAGCCATAGAACAAGCTATTATGCTATTGTTCGTTCTCAGGTTGAGCGCTTCTCTCTTTTTATTTATGCAAATTATGACACTTAGGGAAGTCTCCCTAAGTGTGATGCGGGAATCCAGACGTGGACCCGTTGCTCAGTGTGCCTAGAGGGATATGGCTGCACCTCACTGACGAGGCCCACAATAGGCCGAAACGTACGTCTGGGGTTTTGCTGTTTCTCTTGTTCAGAGAGGGATTGCCTGGTATTTCGGGGCTGGACTGTACTGTGAAGTCAGGATCAGACTGATATGCTACAGGAAAGTTCTTTTCTGTGAAAGGCACATATTGAGCAAAAAGAGGCTGCTTCTAGGGTGGTAACTAGCCATAGAACAAGCTATTATGCTATTGTTCGTTCCCAGGTTGAGCGCTTCTCTCTTTTTATTTATGCAAATTATGACACTTAGGGAAGTCTCCCTAAGTGCGATGCGGGAATCCAGGCGTGGACCCGTTGCTCAGTGTGCCTAGAGGGATATGGCTGCACCTCACTGACGAGGCCCACAATAGGCCGAAACGTACGTCTGGGGTTTTGCTGTTTCTCTTGTTCAGAGAGGGATTGCCTGGTATTTCGGGGCTGGACTGTACTGTGAAGTCAGGATCAGACTGATATGCTACAGGAAAGTTCTTTTCTGTGAAAGGCACATATTGAGCAAAAAGAGGCTGCTTCTAGGGTGGTAACTAGCCATAGAACAAGCTATTATGCTATTGTTCGTTCCCAGGTTGAGCGCTTCTCTCTTTTTATTTATGCAAATTATGACACTTAGGGAAGTCTCCCTAAGTGTGATGCGGGAATCCAGACGTGGACCCGTTGCTCAGTGTGCCTAGAGGGATATGGCTGCACCTCACTGACGAGGCCCACAATAGGCCGAAACGTACGTCTGGGGTTTTGCTGTTTCTCTTGTTCAGAGAGGGATTGCCTGGTATTTCGGGGCTGGACTGTACTGTGAAGTCAGGATCAGACTGATATGCTACAGGAAAGTTCTTTTCTGTGAAAGGCACATATTGAGCAAAAAGAGGCTGCTTCTAGGGTGGTAACTAGCCATAGAACAAGCTATTATGCTATTGTTCGTTCCCAGGTTGAGCGCTTCTCTCTTTTTATTTCTGACTAGAATCAAGCCTGTGTTTAGACCAATTACTCCACCCTGGAGTTTGAATTTAGTTCTTAATGTTCTTCAAGGGGTCCCGTTTGAACCCATGCATTCCATAGATATTAAGTTGTTATCTTGGAAGGTTTTATTTTTGGTTGCTATTTCTTCTGCTCGTAGAGTTTCCGAGTTTTCAGCATTGCAATGTGACTCTCCTTATCTTATTTTGCATTCTGATAAGGTAGTTTTACGTGCCAAACATGGGTTTCTTCCTAAGGTTGTTTCTAATAAGAATATTAATCAGGAAATTGTTGTTCCTTCATTGTGTCCTAATCCTTCTTCTAAGAAGGAGCGTTTGCTGCATAACTTGGACGTGGTCCGTGCCCTGAAGTTTTACTTGCAGGCGACTAAAGAATTTCGTCAATCATCTTCTTTATTTATTGTTTTTTCTGGAAAGCGTAGGGGTCAGAAAGCTACGGCTACCTCTCTTTCTTTTTGGCTGAAGAGTATTATCCGTCTGGCATATAAGACTGCTGGACAGCAGCCTCCTGAAAGAATTACGGCTCATTCCACTAGGGCTGTGGTTTCCTCATGGGCATTTAAAAACGATGCTTCTGTTGAACAGATTTGCAAGGCTGCAGCTTGGTCGTCTCTTCACACTTTTTCCAAATTTTCCAAATTTGATACTTTTGCTTCATCTGAGGCTGGTTTTTGGAGAAAGGTTCTTCAAGCAGTGGTGCCTTCCGTTTAGGTTCCTGTCTTGTCCCTCCCTTTCATCCGTGTCCTATAGCTTTGGTATTGTATCCCATAAGTAAGGATGAAGTCCGTTGTCTCGTCATATCTTGTAAAAGAAAAGGAAATTTATGCTTACCTGATAAATTTATTTTTTTGCGATATGACGAGTCCATGGCCCACCCTGTCATTTTCTAAGACAGGTCTTTATTTTTGTTAAACTTCATTCAACTCTGCACCTTTGGCTTTTCCTTTCTCTTCCTAACTTCGGTCGAATGACTGGAGTGGGAGGGAAGGGAGGAGCTATATAAACAGCTCTGCTGTGGTGCTCTTTGCCACTTCCTGCTGACCAGGAGGAGTAATCCCATAAGTAAGGATGAAGTCTGTGGACTCGTCATATTGTAAAAGAAATAAATTTTATCAGGTAAACATAAATTTCCTTTTAATCATGTTTGCTATGTGATTCAATCTGCTTATGTGTAGTGTTAACTGGGCTCTTGGCTTAGAACATAAAGGCCTTTGAAGTGATGCAACCTTATGGTTTGGTGCGCTTTTTTTGGACTGTACGGTTCACCTTGTGACTAGATGTGTTATACTTTCTGGTCTTCCATTTCCACATTCCTGACCGTGTCACGACTGAAAAATTAGAGTCAGCTTGTGTCTGGTTCTAGGAGGTGGGGAGTTCCCCAGCCATTGTATGTGTCAGGTGTCGTTTAAGTTTCTTTTTTCTTCATCCATATATTATATTCTCTATCTAGTTATGGAGGATTCTGATGCTGAGACTGTTTAAATTTCAGATTCTCTGCCTTGCGAATTGGCCCCCGTTGACACAGGTCAATCAGTTATGTTCGATATGCCGTATTAGAGTGCCCTGTTCCTCTGGCTCGGGGAATCAGAGGTCTGCTGAGCCATCCGCCTCTGGGGGTCCTCCAAGAGGCGAGTTCCCTACCACTCCCTACTACTACACATGCGGGTAATCCAGATTATGTTTATTCCTCCTTACAGGGTGGCTTGTTCCCCCCGGAGGTTGCAGCTCGTTTTCGCTTTCACATATTTTTGCTGATTATACGCCTGCACAGTTCAGACGTTTATTTGCGTTTGTGCTCGTGCCCGGTCGTCCCGGCTCTACCGGCCTTGGGTGGGCCTATACAGTTCCCTGCGGGTGTAGCTGTTCCTGAGTTTTGTGCCTTTCATTACAGAATAGCGCATCTTCGCGTTTGACTCACACGTTTTTGAGTTATTAGAGGACCCTATCCTTAACGGATACAGGAATCCACAGTCTTCTACTTCAAATTGCTCACCTCATTAGACAGGAGGGGATGACGTGATTTCCAAATTGTCTGATTTTTTTTTTTAGATCTTTCCCAGTTTTTTGTTTGAAGATTGGGGTTCCGTTTGGCTGGTCCTGCGGGTATGCCTGCTTTCTTCCTGGGCGTTAACCTACGGGTTGCCTTATATATTTTTTTTATCCGGTTAGGCTGTCTTTTAATTTCAATTATGTGTTTCCTTCGGGAACTTCTGGGATCGATTCTCTCTGGTTGCTTCTTCGGAAGTTTAAGGGACACGTTAGTCCTAGGTTTGTCTGTTTTACTTTCCCCTTTTTGAAGGAGGATTTAGCCAACTTGACAGTTATGACCCCAGCTGTGGCTGGTCCTGCTGGGTTTCAGATCTTCTGTCCTGTGGCTTATTCAGACACATGGCGCCTGTTCTGCCTGGTTGGTCCGGTGGGGCGCGGAGTGCTTACATTATTTGTGTGTTTTCTTGTTTTTCTTTACAAGTTCAGCTAAACACTCTAAAAGGATCTGTGTGACTGGGAGGATTTTGTCAGTCCTTATTCAGCATTCAATCTGGTGACTGGGTCAGTGGAATTTCACTGCGTCACTCTCTTGGCTCTGATTTCCTTGGGGCCTAGAGTTTCCTTCCTCTCTTGGGAGGATTGGGGGCTTAGCGCCTCCTTCTTCTGCTGTTTTGAGCAGTTTCACCTTCTGAGGCTCTGGAATTGTCCTTGGACTTGTTCCTGCTGTGGTTCTCTTCTTGAGACCTTTCGGACTTTGTCCGTTCCTCGAGTTCCTTCAGGGGGCTTATATCCTTTCTGAAGTGTGGTCCCTTTCTTAGGGCTTCTCCTGGCTTCAGGAGGTTAGGACAGACCGGTTAACCTATTTCAGAGAGAGGTACGCTCTGAGTTGTTCTGTCCATTTGGAGAGTTGCTGGCTCCACCTTGAGTCTATGTTGGGCCTCTAGCTAGATCTGTAGGTCTACGGTCTTGTCGACGGTCTCCATGTGGTATTTCGGGTTGTCACCCGAGCACTATTGTAATGGCTGTGCCATTTTTTTTCCGCTTGTTTTTTGAGCCTGGTTTTTTTTCTGGTCCCTTGGTTTCAGACCTGCCGATCCTTGGGCTGGCCTGGCTGGAGGTAGGTCCTGAGATCCGTTGTTCTCTCGAATCTTGGGGGCGCATTGGTCCTCGTTGAGGTTCTAGGCTCTCCTTTTATTTTGAAACCTATGTGTAGGTCTGGTGGTTTTGGTTGCCTAGAGTGTGCCTTCTGTAGTGGAGGTTTAGCCCTCTACATTTTGGTAGCTGCTTCTAGCAAGTATTTCTTCTGTGTCATCCTGAGGATGGCTTCGTGTTCTTGACTTGGGTGTTTACCTTCATCTGGGTCTGCTACATGTAATTTTGCCTGATTTCCTCAGGGTTCTGAGTTCAGATGATGTTTGGTCTCCGTTTTCAGTTGTGATGATGTTTGGTCTCCGTTTTCAATTGTGATGATGTTTGGTCTCCGTTTTTAGTTGTTCCTAGGCGCTGGCTGACTTGCTGCCTGGCAAGGGAAGGGTTGCTCTTTGAAACCAGCTACAGCTGTTTGCGCCTTGATCGAGTGCTAGCTAGCTGTTCCAAACCTTGCAGGATGTTGGGAGAACTTTTTCTCTGTTCTGCTACCTGTTCTAAACCTTGTGGTTTCTATTTGGATTGGGCGTTGCCTCCCCTTGTTGTCAGGACCCATTTAGGTCTTGCGAGCTTGGTTTGATGTAGGGTTTTCCTTTTATGGAGTTTGTGGTAACCTTTCGGGTTCCATTTGGTTCTTCCTTGCCTTATTCCTTTGGGAGTTTCAGCGGGGGTTCCCTTCACTAGTAAAGGGTGTGTGGTGGGGGACTGACTGTTGGGCGACGGTATCTCCCGGAGGACTGTTGACTCATTTGTGTCTGATGTTGCAGTCTCTAGCTAGGCTTCCGGGCTATCTTCTGGTAAGTGTCCTTTGGGCCTTTTCCCTTTTTGGTTTCTCGGCTTCAGACGAAGCGGGGTTTTTTGTTGGGTAGTGGTTTCAGGCCTGGTACCTTCAGAATGGGCCGCCTCTTGTACCCTCCGGTTTTGGCATTCAGTGTTCTCTATAGCTTGGGTATTGTTTTCCCAAAAGTAATGAATGCAGCTGTGGACTCTTTCCATTTAGGAAGAAAAACCTAAATTATGCTTACCTGATCATTTTCTTTTCTTCTGATGGAAAGAGTCCACAGCTCCCCACCCATCTTGTTTTTTTTTTTATGTGGGGCGTCTTTGTTTTTTATTCTTCTGGCACCTTTTCACCCTGATATTTCTTCTACTGTTCCTTGGCAGAATGACTGGGGGATGAGGGAAGTGGGAGGAGTATTTAAGCCTTTGGCTTGGGGTGTCTTTGCCTCCTCATGGTGGCCAGGTTCTTATTTCCCAAAAGTAATACATGTAGCTGTGGACTCTTTCCATCGGAAGAAGAGAAAATTATCAGGTAAGCATAATTTATGTTTTTATGTTGATGCATCAGTGGAAAGAGGAACTTAAGGTGTCCAGCTTGCCACCACTTTGCCCTCATAGAGCTGTCTGTGGCTCTTTTGTTATATCCTTTGCTCAGGGTATCATTTTGAGAGCATTCTGTGCAGGCAGCTATGTGCTTGCCCAAATTTATCAGGTTATTGGGCAGCTGCACTATTTATTTGCTGTCCTGCCGCAACCTAAGGGTTAAATACCTTCCTGCGCTCTATTTTCCCCAAGTTCCAGGTGTTTTGATGGGCGGTATTTGGGACACTACTCAGTGCGTCGGAACTCTGGGGGAACTTATTCCGGCGCACTTACATAATAAAACGGGTTTGCCTCTAAGTTCATAAAGGTAGGAGGCAAGGGTTTTACAATCTTACCTTTTTGACTTGGTACCTACTCCGTGCTGTAGCCCGTTCTGGACAGCTCGTGGTTGTTCCTTATATGTGTGTGACTCTCAGCACTCACGGCTTATCGCACTTCCTTTGCCTCTATCTCACCGAAGATGGTGCTGCCAGTAAGGGATTTTTATGTTCGTCTGCATATTAATGTTACTGCCTGTGATGTCTGAGTGTTTAGTTCAGCCGCTCGTGGCGGCATAGTAACCGTACATCTGTGGTTTATACCCTCTCTCGTTTCCTGTGGGGTAGCCCCTGATTTTTTTTTTGCTCTATTTTGTGATCCTATATTATAAGAGGACGTCCGTTTGATCTAGGCAGTATTTTGAAATTTTGTTTATCATAGCCATAATTGTTTCTTAAGGGGAGTATAAGCACATCTGGTAATTTATTTAGTTTTACCAATGCTTTTACATCCTATTTTCATGTGGTTAATACCCTTAGCTGGGGTTCACAGCATTCCGTGCTTAGGCAATTTTATTTATGGTTTAGAGCACATTTATATTTGTGGTTCCTAACTTTTCCAATGATTAACAAATTTCAATTGTTTACCTAGACAACAATCATGGTGGTTTAGCATTTTCTATACATTTTGTTTTATATAAAAAATGCTCAGATCTGGTAAGGTATTAGCTTTACTAGGGTTTCTACATTCTTTTTTATTATTTGGATAACCGAGTTACCCTGATTTATTAAAGGGTACAAGTTCATGTTGGGTGATTTTTAGAATTACCAGAAAAATGTCACATCTGGTGATCTATCTCAGGGACAGCAATTTTATTCCTGTCCTTTTATATGGAAATCATATGTGGTTGTAACTTTCCAGCATTCTCCATACCTTTTCTCCAACATAGGTGTGTCCGGTCCACGGCGTCATCCTTACTTGTGGGATATTCTCTTCCCCAACAGGAAATGGCAAAGAGCCCAGCAAAGCTGGTCACATGATCCCTCCTAGGCTCCGCCTTCCCCAGTCATTCTCTTTGCCGTTGTACAGGCAACATCTCCACGGAGATGGCTTAGAGTTTTTTAGTGTTTAACTGTAGTTTTTATTATTCAATCAAGAGTTTGTTATTTTAAAATAGTGCTGGTATGTACTATTTACTCTGAAACAGAAAAGAGATGAAGATTTCTGTTTGTAAGAGGAAAATGATTTTAGCAACCGTTACTAAAATCGATGGCTGTTTCCACACAGGACTGTTGAGAGGAATTAACTTCAGTTGGGGGAACAGTGAGCAGACTTTTGCTGCTTGAGGTATGACACATTCTAACAAGACGATGTAATGCTGGAAGCTGTCATTTTCCCTATGGGATCCGGTAAGCCATTTTTATTACAGAAAGAAAAGAAAAAAAGGGCTTCACAAGGGCTTTTTAAGACTGTAGACATTTTCTGGGCTAAATCGATTTATATATAAACATATTTTATACTCCATAGCCTTGAGGAATTATTTTAATCTTGGGAATTATGTAAAATAACCGGCAGGCACTGTATTGGACACCTTATTCTCTAGGGGCTTTCCCTAATCACAGGCAGAGTCTCATTTTCGCGCCTCTATTGCGCACTTGTTTTTGAGAAGCATGACATGCAGATGCATGTGTGAGGAGCTCTGATACATAGAAAAGACTTTCTGAAGGCGTCATTTGGTATCGTATTCCCCTTTGGGCTTGGTTGGGTCTCAGCAAAGCAGATACCAGGGACTGTAAAGGGGTTAAATATAAAAACGGCTCCGGTTCCGTTATTTTAAGGGTTAAAGCTTCCAAATTTGGTGTGCAATACTTTTAAGGCTTTAAGACACTGTGGTGAAATTTTTGTGAATTTTGAACAATTCCTTCATACTTTTTCGCAATTGCAGTAATAAAGTGTGTTCAGTTTAAAATTTAAAGTGACAGTAACGGTTTATTTTAAAACGTTTTTTGTACTTTGTTATCAAGTTTTTGCCTGTTTAACATGTCTGAACTACCAGATAGACTGTGTTCTGAATGTGGGGAAGCCAAGGTTCCTTCTCATTTAAATAGATGTGATTTATGTGACACAAAATTTAGAGAAAATGATGCCCAAGATGATTCCTCAAGTGAGGGGAGTAAGCATGGTACTGCATCATCCCCTCCTTCGTCTACACCAGTCTTGCCCACACAGGAGGCCCCTAGTACATCTAGCGCGCCAATACTCCTTACTATGCAACAATTAACGGCTGTAATGGATAATTCTATCAAAAACATTTTAGCCAAAATGCCCACTTATCAGCGAAAGCGCGACTGCTCTGTTTTAGAAAATACTGAAGAGCATGAGGACGCTGATGATATTGGTTCTGAAGGGCCCCTACACCAGTCTGAGGGGGCCAGGGAGGTTTTGTCTGAGGGAGAAATTTCAGATTCAGGGAAAATTTCTCAACAAGCTGAACCTGATGTGATTACATTTAAATTTAAATTGGAACATCTCCGCGCTCTGCTTAAGGAGGTGTTATCCACTCTGGATGATTGTGAGAATTTGGTCATTCCAGAGAAATGGACAAGTTCCTAGAGGTCCCGGGGCCCCCCAAAGCTTTTCCTATACCCAAGCGGGTGGCGGACATTGTAAATAAAGAATTGGAAAGGCCCGGTATACCTTTCGTCCCTCCCCCCATATTTAAAAAATTGTTTCCTATGGTCGACCCCAGAAAGGACTTATGGCAGACAGTCCCCAAGGTCGAGGGGGCGGTTTCTACTCTAAACAAACGCACCACTATACCCATAGAAGATAGTTGTGCTTTCAAAGATCCTATGGATAAAAAATTAGAAGGTTTGCTTAAAAAGATGTTTGTTCAGCAAGGTTACCTTCTACAACCAATTTCATGCATTGTTCCTGTCACTACAGCAGCGTGTTTCTGGTTCGATGAGCTAGAAAAGGCGCTCAATAATAATTCTTCTTCTTATGAGGAGATTATGGACAGAATTCATGCTCTCAAATTGGCTAATTCTTTCACCCTAGACGCCACTTTGCAATTGGCTAGGTTAGCGGCGAAAAATTCTGGTTTTGCTATTGTGGCGCGCAGAGCGCTTTGGTTAAAATCTTGGTCAGCGGATGCGTCTTCCAAGAACAAATTGCTTAACATTCCTTTCAAGGGGAAAACGCTGTTTGGCCCTGACTTGAAAGAGATTATCTCTGATATCACTGGGGGCAAGGGCCACGCCCTTCCTCAGGATAGGTCTTTCAAGGCCAAAAATAAACCTAATTTTCGTCCCTTTCGCAGAAACGGACCAGCCCCAAGTGCTACGTCCTCTAAGCAAGAGGGTAATACTTCTCAAGCCAAGCCAGCCTGGAGACCAATGCAAGGCTGGAACAAAGGAAAGCAGGCCAAGAAACCTGCCACTGCTACCAAGACAGCATGAGATGTTGGCCCCCGATCCGGGACCGGATCTGGTGGGGGGCAGACTCTCTCTCTTCGCTCAGGCTTGGGCAAGAGATGTTCTGGATCCTTGGGCACTAGAAATAGTCTCCCAAGGTTATCTTCTGGAATTCAAGGGGCTTCCCCCAAGGGGGAGGTTCCACAGGTCTCAATTGTCTTCAGACCACATAAAAAGACAGGCATTCTTACATTGTGTAGAAGACCTGTTAAAAATGGGAGTGATTCATCCTGTTCCTTTAGGAGAACAAGGGATGGGGTTCTACTCCAATCTGTTCGTAGTTCCCAAAAAAGAGGGAACATTCAGACCAATCTTAGATCTCAAGATCCTAAACAAGTTTCTCAAGGTTCCATCGTTCAAAATGGAAACCATTCGAACAATTCTTCCTTCCATCCAGGAAGGTCAATTCATGACCACGGTGGATTTAAAGGATGCGTATCTACATATTCCTATCCACAAGGAACATCATCGGTTCCTAAGGTTCGCATTCCTGGACAAGCATTACCAGTTTGTGGCACTTCCGTTCGGATTAGCCACTGCTCCAAGGATTTTCACAAAGGTACTAGGGTCCCTTCTAGCGGTGCTAAGACCAAGGGGCATTGCAGTAATACCTTACTTGGACGACATTCTGATTCAAGCGTCGTCCCTTCCTCAAGCAAAGGCTCACACGGACATTGTCCTGGCCTTTCTCAGATCTCACGGGTGGAAAGTGAACGTAGAAAAAAGTTCTCTATCTCCGTCAACAAGGGTTCCCTTCTTGGGAACAATAATAGACTCCTTAGAAATGAGGATTTTTCTGACAGAGGCCAGAAAATCAAAACTTCTAAACTCTTGTCAAATACTTCATTCTGTTCCTCTTCCTTCCATAGCGCAGTGCATGGAAGTAATAGGTTTGATGGTAGCGGCAATGGACATAGTTCCTTTTGCGCGAATTCATCTAAGACCATTACAACTGTGCATGCTCAGTCAGTGGAATGGGGACTATACAGACTTGTCTCCGACGATACAAGTAGATCAGAGGACCAGAGATTCACTCCGTTGGTGGCTGTCCCTGGACAACCTGTCACAGGGGATGAGCTTCCGCAGACCAGAGTGGGTCATTGTCACGACCGACGCCAGTCTGGTGGGCTGGGGCGCGGTCTGGGGACCCCTGAAAGCTCAGGGTCTTTGGTCTCGGGAAGAATCTCTTCTCCCGATAAATATTCTGGAACTGAGAGCGATATTCAATGCTCTCAAGGCTTGGCCTCAGCTAGCAAGGGCCAAGTTCATACGGTTTCAATCAGACAACATGACGACTGTTGCGTACATCAACCATCAGGGGGGAACAAGGAGTTCCCTGGCGATGGAAGAAGTGACCAAAATCATTCAATGGGCGGAGACTCACTCCTGCCACTTGTCTGCAATCCACATCCCAGGAGTGGAAAATTGGGAAGCGGATTTTCTGAGTCGTCAGTCATTTCATCCGGGGGAGTGGGAACTCCATCCGGAAATCTTTGCCCAAATTACTCAATTGTGGGGCATTCCAGACATGGATCTGATGGCCTCTCGTCAGAACTTCAAGGTTCCTTGCTACGGGTCCAGATCCAGGGATCCCAAGGCGACTCTAGTAGATGCACTAGTAGCACCTTGGACCTTCAAACTAGCTTATGTATTCCCGCCGTTTCCTCTCATCCCCAGGCTGGTAGCCAGGATCAATCAGGAGAGGGCATCGGTGATCTTGATAGCTCCTGCGTGGCCACGCAGGACTTGGTATGCAGACCTGGTGAATATGTCATCGGCTCCACCATGGAAGCTACCTTTGAGACGAGACCTTCTTGTTCAAGGTCCGTTCAAACATCCGAATCTGGTCTCACTCCAACTGACTGCTTGGAGATTGAACGCTTGATCTTATCAAAGCGAGGGTTCTCAGATTCTGTCATTGATACTCTTGTTCAGGCCAGAAAGCCTGTAACTAGAAAAATTTACCACAAAATATGGAAAAAATATATCTGTTGGTGTGAATCTAAAGGATTCCCTTGGGACAAGGTAAAAATTCCTAAGATTCTATCCTTTCTTCAAGAAGGTTTGGAGAAAGTATTATCTGCAAGTTCCTTGAAGGGACAGATTTCTGCCTTGTCTGTGTTACTTCACAAAAAGCTGGCAGCTGTGCCAGATGTTCAAGCCTTTGTTCAGGCTCTGGTTAGAATCAAGCCTGTTTACAAACCTTTGACTCCTCCTTGGAGTCTCAATTTAGTTCTTTCAGTTCTTCAGGGGGTTCCGTTTGAACTCTTACATTCCGTTGATATTAAGTTATTATCTTGGAAAGTTTTGTTTTTGGTTGCAATTTCTTCTGCTAGAAGAGTTTCAGAATTATCTGCTCTGCAGTGTTCTCCTCCTTATCTGGTGTTCCATGCAGATAAGGTGGTTTTACTTACTAAACCTGGTTTTCTTCCGAAAGTTGTTTCTAACAAAAACATTAACCAGGAGATAGTCGTGCCTTCTTTGTGTCCGAATCCAGTTTCAAAGAAGGAACGTTTGTTGCACAATTTGGATGTTGTTCGTGCTCTAAAATTCTATTTAGATGCTACAAAGGATTTTAGACAAACATCTTCCTTGTTTGTTGTTTATTCTGGTAAAAGGAGAGGTCAAAAAGCAACTTCTACCTCTCTCTCTTTTTGGATTAAAAGCATCATCAGATTGGCTTATGAGACTGCCGGACGGCAGCCTCCTGAAAGAATCACAGCTCATTCCACTAGGGCTGTGGCTTCCACATGGGCCTTCAAGAACGAGGCTTCTGTTGATCAGATATGTAAGGCAGCGACTTGGTCTTCACTGCACACTTTTACTAAATTTTACAAGTTTGATACTTTTGCTTCTTCTGAGGCTATTTTTGGGAGAAAGGTTTTGCAAGCCGTGGTGCCTTCCATCTAGGTGACCTGATTTGCTCCCTCCCTTCATCCGTGTCCTAAAGCTTTGGTATTGGTTCCCACAAGTAAGGATGACGCCGTGGACCGGACACACCTATGTTGGAGAAAACAGAATTTATGTTTACCTGATAAATTACTTTCTCCAACGGTGTGTCCGGTCCACGGCCCGCCCTGGTTTTTTAATCAGGTCTGATAATTTATTTTCTTTAACTACAGTCACCACGGTATCATATGGTTTCTCCTATGCAAATATTCCTCCTTTACGTCGGTCGAATGACTGGGGAAGGCGGAGCCTAGGAGGGATCATGTGACCAGCTTTGCTGGGCTCTTTGCCATTTCCTGTTGGGGAAGAGAATATCCCACAAGTAAGGATGACGCCGTGGACCGGACACACCGTTGGAGAAAGTAATTTATCAGGTAAACATAAATTCTGTTTTTATTATGGGGGGGGGGGGATAAATCAGGTCTGCAGATCTATCTGCATTACCTGTGTTTAAGTATGTTTGTTTATTTCTTAGATAGTACTATTCATATAGATATGGTTTATATTCTTATCTAGTGGATTATCTGCATTTTTAACCACTCTTAGGTCTTATATGAGTTAATGAGTGTTTAACCATATTGCTTTATTTTTTATTGGGTTGCCAGTGCTTGACCATAATGCTTATATGGCGAGAATCCTAGCTGGTGGCTTTCAGTTTTTCTAGAGCTTAATCTCTCTACGTAATTCATCTTTTGCATTAAAAATAAATAAAAAAAGAACCGTGGTTGGCTTAGCTTCCTATTAAATAGGAGGTTGTGAGATCGAATACAGCTTACAATGTTTGCTCTGTGTAGGAGTTCAAAGCTTAGTGCCTTTCCTGGTTCAGGGAAGAGGAATAGACAAGTCAATTATGTTTCTTCTGACATGGGAATCAGTAGTTCTCTGGAAAATACTTTGGTTAGTCTTTCTCTCCATTCTGTCTCTAGAATTCCAGTAGCTTCTGTGGGAGAGATTTCTTCCTCTGACTCCTCTGAGAAGTTTTCAGAATTAGCAGAGGTTACTTTTTGGTTCAGCCTTAGATCTTTTTGCTCTAGGGAGTTCTGTCTACTCTGGATGTTCCCGAGCCTAAGTCATCTGAGAGCAAAGATTCCTAAATTAGACTTGGTTTACCTAACCAGAGCTAAATCTCTGGAGGTTTTTCCAGGCTCTGCTCGCATGGCAGACTTTATCTCCAAATATTGGGAGAAGCCGGGAGTCCCTTTTTTCTTCTACAAGATACGACGAGTCCACGGATTTCATCCTTACTTGTGGGATATTATCCTCCTGCTAACAGGAAGTGACAAAGAGCACCACAGCAGAGCTGTATATATAGCTCCTCCCTTCCCCTCCACCACCAGTCATTCTCTTTGCCTGTGTTATACTAGGAAGAGGTAAAGTGAGGTGTTAGTTTTAGTTTCTTCAATCAAGAAGTTTTTTATTTTAAATGGTACCGGTGAGTACTCTTTCCCTAAGGGGATATGGAAGAAGATTTCTGCCCTGAGGTTGATGATCTTAGCAGCTGTAACTAAGATCCATGTTAGTTCCCACAAGACTTCTGAAGGTAACACAAGAGACATCTTCAGTGTGGAGAACGGTTTCATGCTACAAGCAGCATTGAAGTATGTGCAGCCCTTTATTTCTGAGGAGACTTGATATATCAGAACTGGCTGGCATTTATTTCCCTGTAGGGAATGGGGTAAGCAGTAGACCTGTTAAACAGAGGGGTGTTACTGGAGACCTATGCTTTATTCTGTTGACAATCATATAAGGGCATTTGTTAGACACTGGGAGAGGCAGAAACTGTTGATCGTTTTTTTATTGGCACTTAATAACCGGTGTGACTATACTGGTTATGTTGTTGGGGTTTTTTATGTTCCACTTAGTTGCTTAAAAAAACGCTTCTCCATGCGGTTGTTTGAGGCCTACTCGAACATCGGCCATGATGGGCGGGGCTTAGTTTCGTGCTCAGATGCGCACTTCCTTCTGGCTGAGAAGCAGCAAGCAGTAACTCCGGTTGCTCCTAGACAGTGATTCTCTGGTCCGGATTGTTGGCGAGTCATTTTGAAGTACCCTGGGGGCAGGTAGGCGCCACAGCAGAGCTGTGGCGAGGTGCAGGGGGTATTTTTGTGACAATTGATATTTTTGTGATTTAACCCCTTAACGACCGAGGACGTGCAGGGTACGTCCTCCAAAAAAAGGCAGTTAACGCCTGAGGACGTACCCTGCACGTCCTCGGTGTGGAAAGCAGCTGGAAGCGATCCCGCTCGCTTCCAGCTGCTTTCCGGTTATTGCAGTGATGCCTCGATATGGAGGCATCCTGCAATAACCTTTTTAAGCCATCCGGTGCAGAGAGAGCCACTCTGTGGCCCTCTCTGCACCGGAGATTGGTGGCTCACTGCGTTGGTGGGTGGGAGCCGGACCGGGTGGCGGGTGGCGGCCATCGATGGCCCTGGTGATGTGGAGGGGGGGGTGGGATCGTGGGCGGGGATGGCCGGGGGCGCGCACGGACGCGCGCGCGTGCACGGGGAGGGAGCGGGTGGGAACCGCTACGCTACAGAAAATGCATTAATAAAAAATGTTAGCAAATGTTAAAAAATGTCTAAAAAGTTTTTTAAAAAAAATGATCAGCAAGGTGGTGGGGGTTTGTCTGTGTGGGGGGGGGAGCTACACTACAGAAAAAAACCGAGCGGTTTTGGGGGGGATCAGGGAGGTTGGGGGCTAAGGGGGAATCCTACACAGTAGCATATGTAAATATGCTAAAAAAAAATTATTTATTTTTTTTAAAAACCCTTTTATTTTAGTACTGGCAGACTTTCTGCCAGTACTTAAGATGGCGGGGACAATTGTGGGGTGGGGAAGGGAAGGGAGCTGTTTGGGAGGGATCAGGGGGTGGGAGGCTGATCTCTACACTAAAGCTAAAATTAACCCTGCAAGCTCCCTACAAACTCCCTAATTAACCCCTTCACTGCTAGCCATAATACACGTGTGAGGCGCAGCAGGATTTAGTGGCCTTCTAATTACCAGAAAGCAACGCCAAAGTCATATATGTCTGCTATTTCTGAACAAAGGGGATCCCAGACAAGTATTTACAACCATTTGTGCCATAATTGCACAAGCTGTTTGTAAATTATTTCAGTGAGAAACCTAAAATTGTGAAAAATTTAACGTTTTTTTTTTTATTTGATCGCATTTGGCGGTGAAATGGTGGCATGAAATATACCAAAATTGGCCTAGATCAATACTTGGGGTTGTCTACTACACTACACTAAAGCTAAAAGTATCCCTAAAAGCTCCCTACATGCTCCATAATTAACCCCTTCACTGCTGGGCATAATACACGTGTAGTGCGCAGTGGCATTTAGCAGCCTTCTAATTACTAAAAAGCAACACCAAAGCCATATATGTCTGCTATTTCTGAACAAAGGGGATCCCAGAGAAGCATTTACAACCATTTAAGCCATAATTGCACAAGCTGTTTGTAAATAATTTCAGTGAGAAACCAAAAGTTTGTGAAAAAAATTAGTAAAAACGTGAACGATTTTTTGTATTTAATCGCATTTGGCGGTGAAATGGTGGCATGAAATATACCAAAATGGGCCTAGATGAATACTTTGGGATGTCTACTAAAAAAAAATATATACATGTCAATGGATATTCAGAGATTCCTGAAAGATATTAGTTTTCTAATGTAACTAGCGCTAATTTTGAAAAATAATGGTTTGGAAATAGCAAAGTGCTACTTGTATTTATGGCCCTATAACTTACAAAAAAAGCAAAGAACATGTAAACATTGGGTATTTCTAAACTCAGGACAAAATTTAGTAACTATTTAGCATGGGTGTTTTTTGGTGGTTGTAGATATGTAACAGATTTTGGGGGTCAAAGTTAGAAAAAGTGTGTTTTTTTTTCAATTTTTTCCTCATATTTTATAATTTTTTTTATAGTAAATTATAAGATATGATGAAAATAATGGTATCTTTAGAAAGTCCAGTTAATGGCGAGAAAAACGGTATATAATATGTGTGGGTACAGTAAATGAGTAAGAGGAAAATTACAGCTAAACACAAACACAGCAGAAATGTAAAAATAGCCTTGGTCCCAAACAGACAGAAAATGGAAAAGTGCTGTGGTCATTAAGGGGTTGTTACCTTTAGAGGTTCATTTCTTCCCTTACTCCTGGGGTGCAATAATTTTTGGAGCCATTAATGAGTTTAATTTTCAAAGAAAAATAAAGTTTTTGAAGCAGTTTTGGAAAAATTGTGCGCTTTTTATTTCTTAAAGGCGCAGTACACTTTTTTCAAAATTTATTGAAAGCAATAAATAAAGTGTTTTTAACGACTTCTGTGGTTATTACTTGTCTGTTCAACATGTCTGACATTTGGGGAATCTCATTGTTCTATGTGTTTAGAAGCTATTGTGGAACCCCCTCTTAAATTGTGTACCTCTTGTACTGATAAAGGGCCTTACATTGTAAAGACCATATTTTAGATCAAGAGAGTGGGCCTAAGGATGATTCTCAGTCTGAAGAGAATCAGGATATGCCATCCAATTCTCCCCAAGTGTCACAGCCTTTAACGCCCACTCAAGCGACGCCAAGTACTTCTAGTGCGTCTAATTCCTTTACTCTGCAGGAGATGACTGCAGTTATGTCAACTACCCTTACAGAGGTATTATCTAAATTACCAGTGTTACAAGGTAAACGCAGTAGGTCAGGTATTAATGTAAATACTGAATCCTCTGATGCTTTATTAGCTATTTCCGACGTACCCTCACAGTGTTCTGAGTTGGGGGTCAGGGAATTGCTGTCTGAGGGAGAGATTTCAGACTCGGGGAATGTGTTACCTTCGACAGACTCGGATGTTATGTCCTTTAAATTTAAGCTTGTACACCTCAGCCTGTTACTTCGGGAGGTTTTAGCAACTCTGGATAATTGTGACCCTATTGTTATACCACCAGAGAAATTGTGTAAAATGGACAAATATCTAGAGGTGCCTACTTACAGTGATGTTTTTCCGGCTCCTAAAAGAATTTCGTAAATTATAAAAAAGGAATGGGATAGACCAGGTATACCGTTTTCTCCCCCTCCTAATTTTAAGAAAATGTTTCCCATATCAGACACCATTCGGGACTCATGGCAAACGGTCCCTAAGGTAGAGGGAGCTATATCTACCCTGGCTAAGCGTACAACTATGCCCATTGAGGACAGCTGTGCTTTCAAAGACCCTATGGATAAAAAATTAGAGGGTCTTCTAAAGAAATTATTTAT